>NC_064629.1:826452657-826755157 GCF_023864275.1 Schistocerca cancellata
CTCTTTTAGAATACTGCTGCGCGGTGTGGGATTCTTACCAGGTAGGACTGACGGAGTACATCAAAAAAGTTCTAAGAAGGGCAGCACGTTTTGTATTATCGCGAAATATGGGAGAGAATGTCACAGAAACGATACAGGATTTGGGCTGGACATCATTAAAACAAAGGCGTTTTTCGTTGCGACGGACTCTTCCCATGAAATTCCAATCACCAACTTTGTCCTCAGAATGCGAAAATATTTTGTTGACATCGACCTACATAGGGAGGAAAATAAGGTGACCAGAGCTCGTACGGAAGGATATAGGTGTTCGTTCTTTCCGCGCCCTATACGAGACTGAAATAATAGGATAGGTGGATCGATGAACCCTCTGCCAGGCACTTAAATGTGACTTGCAGAGTATCCATGTAGATGTCTTCTCTTAGGCGGCGAGGAACCCAGCGGGCACACGCCTGTGAGTACCCAAACTGGGGAACAAGTGTGTCAGCACTATAAACTGAGACGTGTTGCTGTGCAGTGAGGTGTTTGATTGTGATCCGTCAATCAACTCGAATGAAAGTGTCCGCACATTCCAACGATCCATGTGTCACATTTATGTGCGGCCGTCCGGCACGCGGGAGATCGGACAGGATTGCGCAACCTTGTTACGATGATGGCAGACACCTCGCCCAACGACTCACCCTGCTTTTGTTCACTGGCAGGGCTCCGTAGATATTCCGCAAGCGCCAAAGAATATCTGCGATGCTCTGGTTTTCCGCCAAAAGAAACTCAGTGATAGCTCTCTGCTTGGAACATACCTCCGTGACAGACGCCATTTTCAGGACTGCGTATAGCGCAGCCACTTATCGGAATTTCATCAAAGTATAGGGACTGAAGCGGGAATATTACACAATTGTCCACAATAATATAGGCGTTTTTTCAATCGAAAATGACCGACAAGAAAAATGTGTTGCATTACTTATAGAACGCCCATCGTATTTTTGGGAATATAGATTGTGGTGACAGATTGATCTGTTGCGTAGCCAGAGGTTTAGGTTAGGCTGAAAGGTGGTGTTATGGTTGTGAATTAGGTCGATATTACACTATCATATTTCTTTGACAAAGAAACATGATCAAATATTTGTCAAATTCCTTAGGCAGGGATCTCTGACGTGGCGCTTAAAAGGGATATTACCATGTCGTCATATTTTTTGTCAAATTTCAAGGTGGGGAACAACAACTTGTTATTATGCGCTGCCGTTGCTAGTACCATAATTGCATTGTGTGTGTATTTGGAAGAAAATCGGCGGAAAAAAAAGAAACATACTTGGATGAAACCATAGGTATTATTTCGAGATAGTGAAAGCATTCAGCAAAATTTGTTACGAGAGCTGCAAGTGGAGGACGTCAAGTTTTATATATAAATTACTTACGGGTGGATGAGAGTGTATTTCAGTATTTGCTCATTAAAGAGCCTCCTCATAGCCGGCCGCGGTGGTCTAGCGGTTCTGGCGCTGCAGTCCGGAACCGCGGGACTGCTACGGTCGCAGGTTCGAATCCTGCCTCGGGCATGGGTGTGTGTGATGTCCTTAGGTTAGTTAGGTTTAAGTAGTTCTAAGTTCTAGGGGACTTATGACCTAAGATGTTGAGTCCCATAGTGCTCAGAGCCATTTGAGCCATTTGAGCCTCCTCATATTGCAAAACAAAATACTCTCTTGAGAAATGATATATGTGAAGAAACCAGGCAAACTGTGACACTGTGATTTCTTGATACAGGAGAGGGCTACTCTAGTTTACAACACAGCATTCGAATATCACACTGCACATTTACCAAAATAGTTCCAGAAACGTGTGAAGCGATTTTTAAGCACTGTAGAGGGAATATGTGAAGGTAAAGAAAGTTTTCGTGCTCTATGTGGGCAATAAGAACTATTTTTATTTTTCAATAATTTAATTAATGGAATTAGTGTTCCAACAATTACAAAATTAATAAAAAGTATGAAACAGATGAAGCGCTTTTTAACTTGCGGCATCCAGAGTTCAAAAATAGACAGAGTAGAATGGAAAGCTAAGAAAGAATTTTTTATTTTAGGGTGTGACCACATCGTCTATTCCGGCTTGCTGAAAAGCTGCTTGGATGTTTCCAGACGTACAGTAGAAGTGGATCGCTGTAGCGGTGATTGTGGACATGAAATCGCCTGCAACATATTCCAACTGCCCATCAGCACTCAATTATTAGCATGCAATGTGCCCCTTGCTCACCAACCATCCTTGTCGAAGCAAGTTTATTGAACAAAAAAAAAGTGTCGGAGGAACACACCAACTTTGAAGCCATGTTTACAAACACACTATAGAGACGTGAAGTTGCCGTAGCGACGCCAGCGCTCCAAGCGGCTACATTTCACACTGCAGTGAACAGAAGACGAACTACTTTTATGATCAAATCTACGGCGAGACTCTAGGATTGATCATATTTATTTGACGACAGGCGAGATTTGACAAAGTTCCGTATTACACCATCAAATTCTTTGAATGGTTGGTTGGTTAATTTGATTTGACATATCAGCTTTGACAAAGAAATACGATAGTTGAATACCAGCCTTAGTTATGTTGTCTACATGTACATCTGCAACAATACTGTGTAAGTCACCTGACGGTGCGTGGTGGAGTGTGCTTGTGGCATCACTAACTGATCCCACATTCCCTGTTCCATTCGCGAATACCACGTGGGAGAAATGATTGTCGGTAAGCCTCTGTATTAGCTATAATCTCTCGAATTTTATCGTCGTGGTGTTTCACGAGACGTATGTAGGACGACGTAGAACGTTTACGACTCTTACCGAAAAGTACTCTCTTGTAATTTGAGTAGCAAATCTCGCCGTGATGGACAATGGCTCTCGTGCAGCGCCTACCATTGCAGTCTTTTGAGCATCTCTTTAATGGTCTCCGGCCGACCAAGCGACCCGTGGTGAAACGCGCGTCACTCTTCGTCGCATCTTCTGTATCTCTTCTATGTCCTACCTTGTAAGATTTCCAGATTGATGAACGATACTCAGGAATAGATCGAACAAGCACCTTGTAAACCAATTCTTTTGTGGAAGAATTACGTTTCCTTAAGATTTTTCCTGTGAATCTCCGTCACATATCTGCTTTTCCTACTATATGTTTTATATGGTCATTCCACTTAACGCAGCTCCGGATAGATTCTCCTAGACATTTTACGGTGGTTACTGCTTCCAACAGTTTGTCATCAATAGCATAGTCGTAGAGTAGTTTTTTTCCTGTGTATTCGCAATATGTTACATTTATTTACGTTCAGGGTCAACTGCCAGTTCCTGCACCATTATCTATCCTCTGTAGGTCCTTCCGCAAATCGTTAATGTCTTCTGGCGTTGCTACCTTCTTATAGACAACTGCATCATCTGCGAACAGCCTTAAAGAGCTTCCGACGCTTTCTGCTATATCATTTATATACACTGTAAACAGTATTAGACTCTATAACAAGTATTTACTTTGTTACCAAGGTGGGCCCTCCTAAAAAACATATAAATAACACTAGCAGTATTCTAAAGGTGATGCCGACCGGTGTTAGGCGAGCAGTGGTAGTTCCATCTGGTGACTTCAGTTTCATATTTTGTGGAAAGAACAACCATGAGAGCAGTTTTTTATTTTTTTTATTGGTTGTGACAATGATTTTTATCAGATGGTCTGCCTCATGTGCCATGATGTCCATATGGTTTTATAAATGTTAATCCACGTTTCAGGTATTTGGTTCCATAATAGTTGTATATAGCCCTCCCTCAAACCTGTTATGTTATACTTTCAATGATCCGATGATGGCACCTTCAGAGTGCTGAAACCGGTCATCTAGTAAACGATATTGAAGCGATCGTGGCTTTTCAATTATTTTAACTCCTGCCTGGGCTCATTCGCATAAAGAAATATTCTTTTTGATGGCGAGTGCCATCGTACGTACAGATCGACGTGTCGGTATGGGCTGGCGACTCGATTTGCGCGCTGTGAGAGGCGCTCGACGTGTTTGGTGACGGTGGCCATTATCTCGTCTGGCGCGTAATGCAAGACTTCCTCGTAAGTGGCGCGGGCGTTGTTGCATCAGGCAGGCGGCAGAGCGCGGCCGACCCCCATGCAGGCAACATGAGGCGCGCCTGGCTCGTCGTGTCGGCTGCTCTCTGGCTGTGCCTCTGGGCGCCCGCGCCTGCCCTCTCGCAGGAAGCCGAAGCCGACACCGAAGCTGAAACCGAAGCCGAAGCCGAAGCGGAAGCCGAAGCCGACGCCGAAGTCGACACCACAGGTGAGCCGGCGAAAGCGGCGCACCTGCTCTGTACCCCGTATTATGTTGCTCCATTACTCTGCAGTCAATCTTGTTAACTCTCCATCTGGATCTTTTACCAGCTAACTTCATTTCGGCACAGTTATTCACATCAGTTTATCAATAATAGTAGTGGCTGAACTCCGTGACTGTATTAAATTACGTGAAGAAGTTATTTGACCTCATACACGTGTAGAGGCGTTTTGTTTTCACTCAACTTCAGTTGGTGTAAAACACTTATATCTTCATCATTAGTAAGTTCGTGCCAACAGCATTTTGCACACTGCACCTCTTCTGTAAAAAATAAAAATTTCTTTAGTTGCTACCTTTGTCAAGTAGTATATTTACATCTAATTTACAGCTGGGTGCACTTACTTTTATTCTTCACCTTACAACTGCCTTAAATTGACTAGTATACTACAGCGCCACATTCGCTTTTGTTTGCGTTAGAAAGTACATCCAAACCAGTGATTCCTAACGTTCCTGGGAACATTATCCCTGAGCTCGTAGCCTCCTCTCCCCATCACTAACAATATTAGTACCTAACCAAACTTAACAACGATAAAGAATTTTCTTTGAACACTTCCATTTTTTAAAGTGACGAATGATAAATGATAATTTTTGCGAGGGTTTTTATTAAACTACGAACTAATCAGTCAACGTGACAATTGATACTATTCCTTTCTAATAACCTTCTGTAAAGGATGATGAAGTTGTCCTCAGGGAATCACGAGTCCTCTCTACAACTCCCTCTCAGAAGCTAAGTATCCATACTGAGGGTAGACAAATGGTTCAAATGGCTCTGAGCACTATGGGACTTAACTTCTAAGGTCATCAGTCCCCTAGAACTTAGAACTACTTAAACCTAACTAACCTAAGGACATCACACACATCCATGCCCGAGGCAGGATTCGAACCTGCGACCGTAGCGGTCGCGCGGTTCCAGACTGTAGCGCCTAGAACCGCTCGGCCACTACCGCCGGGAGGGTAGACACTTGTTACAAAATGTGCTTTCTCTGTACCACACCTACCCCTAGCGATACTTGCTTGACCCAATCCCTGCAATCCCGTTTAAAATCAACCAACTTAAAATGGGTGCACTGTAGTTATTGTCTGTAGATCGCTTGATTGCTGGATTACTTAACTGCGAAATGGCTGAAATTGGAAGACTTCAGGCTGACAATGCTTTGTGTCTGACCACTGCCAATAATAACAATAATAATAATGTGTGGGCCATACAGCACTGTAGTACTCATTACTTAGTTACTGTTGTGTAGTGCTGTCAATTTCTTTATTGTTGCGAAATGAGTAATGAAGCAATTTCCAGTCGATTGCGGGAACTACCTCCAACTCTGAGAACACATCTTCATGAGATATTTAATCATATTTGATGTATATGTCTCAGTTTTACTGTCATGGATGCATGGTACAAAGTACAAAGTATGTATGTAGTCGGTGGTCTGTGTGAGGAATATGTTCATCAGTTCGTTTCACAAGCTATTGCTATTATTATTGCTATTAGTTGAAGCCGAATCTAATGACCTCGACGTCGACGGGACATTAAACACTAATCTTCCTTCCTTACTGTTTATTATTTGAAAAACTTGGCTCAAATGGCTCTGAGCACTATGGGACTCAACTGCTGTGGTCATAAGTCCCCTAGAACTTAGAACTACTTAAACCTAACTAACCTAAGGACATCACACACATTCATGCCCGAGGCAGGATTCGAACCTGCGACCGTAGCGGTCGTGCGGTTCCAGACTGTAGCGCCTTTAACCGCTCGGCCACTTCGGCCGGCTTGAAAAACTTAATCAGGTTTACAATCCTACGAAATGTTAATAGTAGTAATGATCTTCCAAAAATAATTCAGTTTCGTTACTGAAGCACAGTTGAATCCTTTTGTTTTTACCCCTCAGAAAATTTCATTTTATCCCTCAGCTGGTAATTACCCTCAGGTTGGGAATCACTGATCTAAAATAAAGATATAATTTTGTTAAAAGAAATCGTACTGCACACCATGAGCTGCATGTAAAAATGTTTAACTGCCACACCGATTACGGGCATATATCCCATCGTCAGTGGCCTCTGATACAGGTGACCAACAAATAAATGTATACACATCGATGTCTACAACACAAGAACATTTTGTATACCTCACAGTAGAAATATAAAGCTACTTACATTTTGTGTTCGTCTGTATCAGACGACGTGTGTGTCAAGTATGAAACAGTTGTGATGTTAAAACTGATGTGGATTTACAGCGCATAGAACCCACTTGATATTTAAAATCTAATTATAACCATTTCTTTGTTATTACGATAGGGTTCCTTATCTGTCTTACCTCTGTGGTGCATAGGCTGTTGTGTATACATGTTTTCGCTCTCAAACGCTAATCGGCCACACTTCTTGGTCGTTCTGGACACTGTAATCACGAGATGAAAACATGGAAATGGTGGTCAGTACAAAGAGTCTTATACTACAGGTCTCATGTTATCTCTGAAATATTATATACCGGGTGATCAAAAAGTCGGTATAAATTTGAAAACTGGATAAATCACGGAATAATGTAGATAGACAGGTACAAATTGACACACATGCTTGGAATGACATGGGTTTTTATTAGAACCAAAAAAATACAAAAGTTCAAAAAATGTCCGACAGATGGCGCTTCATCTGATCAGAATAGCAATAATTAGCATAATAAAGTAAGACAAAGCAAAGATGATGTTCTTTGCAGGATGTGCTCAATATGTCCACCAGCATTCCTCAACAATAGCTGTAGTCGAGGAATAATGTTGTGAACAGCACTGTAAAGCATGTCGGAGTTATGGTGAGGCATTGGCGTCGGATGTTGTCTTTCAACATCCCTAGACATGTGGGTCGATCACGATACACTTGCGACTTCAGGTAACTCCAAAGCCAATAATCGCACGGACTGAGGTCTGGGGATCCGGGAGGCCAAGCATGGCGAAAGTGGCGGGTGAGCACACGATTATCACCAAACGACGCGCGCAAGAAATCTTTCACGCGTCTAGCAATATGGGGTGGAGCCCCATCCTGCGTAGACATCGTACCTTCCAGCAGGTGTTTATCAGCCAGGCTGGGGATGATGCGATTCTGTAGCATATCGGCGTACCTCTCACCCGTCACGGTAGTAGTTTTGCGTCCAGCGCCATCTGTCGGACATTTTGTGAACTTTGTTTTTTTTATGCTTCAAATAAAACCCCATGTCATTCCAAGCATGTGTGTCAATTTTTATCTCTCTATCTACATTATTCCGTGGTTTATCAAGTTTTCAAATTTATACTGACTTTTTGATCACCCAGTATATATACATGTTTTCATCTCGTGACACTAGTGTACAATACGAACAAGAAGTGTCGCCATTTAGCGTCTGACAGAGGTAAGAGACATAACAAACTCTGTCATGATAACAAACACACGGTTATAATTAGAATTTAAATATCGACTGGCTTCTGTATTTCCCAGAGCCACATCAATTTTAACACCATAACGATTCCATACCTGACACGCACGTTATTTGATATACACGTACACAATATGTAAGGAACCTTATATTGCTACTGTGATGTATGAAAAATGCTCTTGTGTTACAGACATCGATTCAATAAATTTATTTGTTTGTTATCTGTATCACATGCCACTGACGATGGTATATGTTCCTGAATACCGGTGTGCCAATTAAATATTTTTACACGTAGCTCATGATGTGCAGGAAGACGTCTTTTAATAATATTTACAAGATATAGACCAATAAGCATACAAGATTTTCTGGTTACAATTTTCGTGTCTATTCGGAAATTACTTTTGAAGCCAGTTACGTCTGTAGATTTAATACTGCCAACTATCGAATCTGATACAAATTTTATAAAAAGTGGCTGGTTGTTGTAAGTCCTCAAGCGATACTTACTGACTCGGCATTATTTGTGGTTTGTTCACAACATAACACTTGGCGTCTTTCTTGTCGTTTCTCTCCTCGAGCTGTAAATTTTAGAATGTTTACGAGGGACGGATTGTGGTGTTTTATTTGACCTATAAAGTCATGTCTTCGTTCGATTGTTTTGCTTAATGTTCCTTCCTCACCAACGTACTAGCGCAATAAGCTAAATCGTTTTAACGCTTAAAACGTTTGAGTCTGTCCACAGCAAGCAGAGGTGTAAACAGAAAATTTAAGGTACTGTCATTCAGTGTCGCCAGTCAACATGATGCACAGAAGGATTTCTATATTTCGGTTTGATGTCAGGAACATAAAGCTTTATCCGCACCAACAATATCTTATACGCATAAGAATTGTGTACCGCAGTTTGCAGAAAAGTTTTTGCTTTAACGTAGCTGAAGACAAATAAATCGTTCATTCCACGAAATGGTACTTCCGCCTTGATACCTTGTCTGTTTACACGTTACAACCAACGACAGAAACTAGTGTGTACATAAAGAACGTGCTCAACGCGAAAATAAGAACAGTAGAAAATCGAAGGGATGTTGGCAGTTGTGGTTGACACGTGAAGTTTGGGCTAAGTAGGAAAGAAATTTGCGTTCAGAAATTGTAATTGCTAATTTATTTCCTGATTCACATATTCGTTATATAATTTTTGCAAGAAATAAAAGAAAGGACATTAGAACTGAACGTTCGGTTATTAGGACAGAGCACCACCTCGAACTAAGAAGCCGTGGAAAAATTTGCAGTGCAATTTTTGATCCATCATTCATGTCAGTGATTAGGAAATCCTAAGTCTGGATGCACAGGCGGGGATTTGAATCACACCAAATACGACGTATCGTCTAAACTACCACACCAACGCGCTGGGTACGAGAGAAGGAAATAAATAAATAGGATTCAGAGATTTTTCACTGTTTTATTCATCCAGGTACCATTTATACTCAGCTATAGCGTAGGAACGTTTATTGATGGAAAGATGAACAGAATTCTGGATCGGCGAAACTAGCCAAGCAAATTGGTTAGAAAAAACACCCATAGCTACACAAGAGTAAAATTTTTAACATATATGTTGCAGCTCTAATTAAAAAACATTCACGGCATGCAATTACAAAAAATAGCTACGTTTAGTAGGGGAGAAAGTTATAATGTAGTCTGATTCACAAAGAAAAAGAATTGAGTAACATTATTTATTATGTTATTTGTCTGTTTGCTGTTTTACTTTAATAAATAGTAAAATACTATTAATCATTTTCTAATGTTGATAATTGAATTTTTCAATTCTACTTCAAAATAGCAGTATAAACGCAACTATGTAAGTTGTGCAAAATAACAACAAAAATCCTGCATCCAGTCACAAGATTGTCAATTTATTTACAGTTGAAGGGATTATCTTAAGATATTTTACGTTAATTTTACATAAAATGCTTGCATATACCTTTCGAGTGCTCAATCTCATATAAGCAGGATATAGGACGATGGAGTTAGCACCATAATAATTCTTTTTGTTTAAAGCAGGAACTTGGCAGTCTACTTGCTGCTTAAATAAGATGTAGCGGAAGAATGACTAGGCAATGACTTTGATACTTTTGAAAATACACTGTATAAGATGAAAAGAGCTGTGGCGTACTGGCGATAGCGAACTTCCCGGGCGGATTTCTTGTGTAGCGCACATTTCTTTTTATTTTACCATATTTATCAGAAACCAATAACAAACGTTTTACTTTTCAGTGTGTTACTCAAGATTAAACTTAATAATACATGTCAATACTTTGTTCAGCATGATAGACACATCTTATCATGAACATGTTGTACATTCAACCGTAACTTAATTTTAGATAGCTACTGCGTGCGTGCGTGTGTGTGTGTGTGTGTGTGTGTGTGTGTGTGTGTGTGAATGAGACAGATAGATAGACAGATAGATAGATAGAGAGAGAGAGAGAGAGAGAGAGAGAGCCTGTCACTACAGTCGAAATGAATAGTTGAGCGTGTAATGTGACTGGGACGTTCTCAGACCTTGTACTAGTCGTCGGCATTACAGCCCAGCACAGCATGAGCAAGACGCACAATACCACCAAACATGATCGTAGCAAGAGCGGGCATGCTCGTACCATGGGGCATTCCCCGTTATAGGTAGGGAGACGCTGGCCATTTCATCTGTCAACGTGTTAAGGATGTACCGTGAGCGCCTTTATTCAGGGGTAACAGCCACTGTCGGGGCCAGCTGACGTGAGAAACAACGTCGACTTCAGCAGATTGTGACAGCGGATAGCCTGTGGTCAGATAGATAGAACATTCGGCGTTAGCAGGGGAAGACCGTGCATGTTGGGTATGCATCCTATAACTGTAACTGATGACACAGTACAGATTCGTGATAGGTGGTTTGAGATAACACCTAGCTTAATGAATCTTATTTTCCTAAGACCTACCAAAAAGCCTATAAATTATTCAGTTAATGATAGGGGAACGTTCCGTGAAATACTGCACACGACTGATGTACATATGATCGCGAAAAGCCTGAGCAACATGAAATATAAAACCAATACTTGATGGCGAAAACACCACCAACAACAACATCAGCAGCAGCAGCGGTGATTGTATTGACATTGAGCATAAAGCAGTGAACAATCGAATCCCGCAGTATATATGCAGGGTTATTACAAATGATTGAAGCGATTTCACAGCTCTACAATAACTTTATTATTTGAGATATTTTCACAATGCTTTGCACACACATACAAAACCTCAAAAAGTTTTTTTAGGCATTCACAAATGTTCGATATGTGCCCCTTTAGTGATTCGGCAGACATCAAGCCGATAATCAAGTTCATCTCACTCTCGGCGCAGCATGTCCCCATCAATGAGTTCGAAAGCATTGTTGATGCGAGCTCGCAGTTCTGGCACGTTTCTTGGTAGAGGAGGTTTAAAGACTGAATCTTTCACATCACTATGCGTGAAACTTCCCCGCACGCGTTCAACCGTTTCTTCGCTCACTGCAGACCGACCCGTTGATTTCCCGTTACAGAGGCAACCAGAAGCTTTAAACTGCGCATACCATCGCCGAATGGAGTTAGCATTTGGTGGACCTTTGTTGAACTTCGTCCTGAAGTGTCGTTGCACTGTTATGACTGACTGATGTGAGTGCATTTCAAGCACGACATACACTTTCTCGGCTCCTGTCGCCATTTTGTCTCACTGCGCTCTCGAGCGCTCTGGCGGCAGAAACCTGAAGTGCGGCTTCAGTCGAACAAAACTTTATGAGTTTTTCTACGTATCTGTAGTGTGTCGTGACCATATGTCAATGAATGGAGCTACAGTGAATTTATGAAATCGCTTCAATCATTTGTAATAGCCCTGTATGTATTATGACGACCCCAACGAGCTAATAGATCGACTATGGCTGCTCACGGCATCAGCTGCTGCGGGTAATTCGAATGAGGCTGCTTCAATAATCTCTGAGTTTAGAGAGAGAGGTATCATCGAATAATTATGGAGACAGTAGTTCGAGAACTGCACATACGAGTACGCAGAACATACCCTCGTAAGCACGTTATGATTAAAGGTTTGGATGACTTATGGCAAGCTGATCTTGTAGATATGAGGGAATATTCACATGAGAATAATGGATTCAAATATATTGTAATGGTTATTGATACATACTCCAAATTTGCCTGGGCATTACCCGTCAAAACAAAAACGGGTAAAAAAGTCGCGGATGTTTTTGAGCGTTTGCTACAGACAGGGACGAATCGATGCCCAGACAACCTCCAAACTGATCACGGCGGGGAGTTACAATAGGTATTTCAAGACCGTGATGCAGTGGTATGGAATTCATCACTACTGAAGATTCACTCACCTGAAGGCAAGTAATGTGGAGCGTCTGAACAGAACAATAAAAGGTAGAATGTGGATGCGTTTTAGCCTTCGCGGCTCATACAAATGGACAGATATCCTCCCAGAAATAATTGCTTAGTGTAATCGAACCAAACATACCACAATAAAAATGAGACCAATCGACGTTCGTGATAATGGAGTCATGGATACGGTGTACTATCGGATTAAAATGCTGAATCCACGCAGACAGAAATTTAATCTAGGTGATTTGGTACGTATCTCAAAACACAAGAGAGCATTTGAGAAATCATACCTACCGAACTGGTCAACAGAGATATTTACAGTTTCAAAGGTGCAAAGAACGAATCCTAGAACTTATATATTGAAGGATAGTAAAGGTGAAGAAACTGCAGGCTGCTTCTAGACCGAGGAGTTGCAGAAAAGCTCAGAACCGGATGTGTTTTTCGTGGAGAGAGTCACAAGACGTAGTGGAAATAAAGCACTAGTCAAATCGCTTGTTTTCCTACTACACAAAACAGTTGAATTGATGCCGACGATTTGCTATATAACGGGGGCGCGCAGTCCACAACCACCGCAGTAGCATAACATGCGTGCTAGGAGACGCATTAGAGGAGGTGGTGGTTTTCTAGACAAACTGCCAGTGGAATTACACATCCCTGGGTATAACTACTGTGGACCTGGGACAAAGCTTCAGAAACGCTTGGCACGAGGTGATAAGGGGGTTAATCTGCTCGACAAAGCGTGTATGGAACATGGCATTGCATACGCTGCAAATAAAGATCTATCAAGTCGCCACATTGCAGATAGGATCTTAGCTGATGAGGGTAAGGCGATATGGAGAAGAAAGGATATTGGTATAGGTCAACGCAATGCAGCATTTGCAGTTGATAAAACCATGCGAGGAAAAATTAAGTTGGGTTTCGGAATGATGAATTTCAAGCGAGTTATGAATGCTGCACGTTGTGCACTAAACAAGAAGAGGGACAAGGGCGGGAAGCAGAGCTGTTGAAGAACTGTATCCTGACAGCGATGTATGCACTTAAAAACGCACTGAAGCAGAAAGGTGCGGGAAGAAGAGGAAGAGGATCGGTTAAAGCACCTCGAGTTC
Source organism: Schistocerca cancellata (assembly GCF_023864275.1). NCBI lineage: Eukaryota > Metazoa > Arthropoda > Insecta > Orthoptera > Acrididae > Schistocerca > Schistocerca cancellata. The sequence continues at coordinate 826,465,888 of NC_064629.1, forward strand.
TACCAATACCCAAGACATCTGGCGGTTTTCTTCTATTTCTCATCCCTGCCCTCTCCGCTCTCTCGGCGGTGGGGTCCGTTGCTGGTGGTGCTGCTGCAGCTATTGCTCGAACGGTCAAGAACGCGCAAAACTCCCAATCGCAGTTAGAAGAAGCAAGAAGACATAACCGCCTGATGGAAGCCACAGCCATCGGAAAAGGACTATACTTGAAACGGTACAGGAAAGGGCTTGGTCTATTCATAAATAAAAAAGAAAGCCCATTAGCGGTCCTGCCAGATGGACCACTCACAAATACTGATCTTCTTAAGTTTGTCAGAAAGAAATTCAACGTTCCAAGGTTCCGTGGTGTGTTTATGAGGGATACATTACCGAAGACTATGTGGAAAACTGGTGAATGTGGCATTGTGAATTCAGATGTTGCTGGAGGCTCCGGCACCCACTGAGTATCAGATGTTATGAAAAATGCGGATACAGTCTACTGTTTCGACTCATTTGGTGACCTGCAACCGACAGAAGAATTACAGCCATACTTCACTCACAGAAGACTTGTGTTCTAAAATTATCGGCGGTATCAGGATTTTAATACATACCTGTGTGGATATCTATGCATCATGTTTCTCTTGGCGTTTACATAGAAGAAGAAGCATGCTATAAAGGGAGGAGCGTTAAACATACCTCCATCAGTTGAGGTTCAGATGCAATGTCGTACACTTTGAGGTTAAAAGAACGATCATCTGTATTACGTGCAAATTACTTCCCGCCAATTGATTTGAGCATTGGTGAATGGAGTATTGCATTGATTGGACTGGAGACGTACAACAGCATCCCAAATATCACTGCGAGTAACAACAAACTGCATCTGGATATTAATGGTGAAAAAGACATTGTGGAAATAGAACCGGGTGCATACGAGATCAGTGATTTAAACGAAGTCTTAAAATAGTCTGGAAAAGGTATTGAGCTACGTGCTAACATCAATACACTTAAATCTGAAATAAGGACTGTAAATGCAACGATTGGACTTAACAAGAGAGGTTCAATAGGACGCCTACTGGGTTTCACAAAAGGACAGGTTTTGAAGAAGGATCCAAGTAAATTTTACACGTCAGATCAGACTGTGGACATACTTCCCGTGAGCACGATCCGAGTCGAGTGTAACATTGCAACGAACTCCTATCTCAACGACAGTCTGATTCATACTGTTTACGGATTCTTCCCCTCAGTTGCAAAGGGGTAGAAGATTGTTGAGACCCCTGCCAATGCAATGTACCTTCCAGTGACAGCTCAGACATTGGACTAATTTGGAGCTGCGTATTCTGGATCAGAATAATCAACTTGACTTTCGTGGTGAGGAAATCATTGTACAATTACATCTAAGGCAGAATGGGCGTACAGTATAAAACAAGTGCACGCACTCCACAGCACGCCACTTCGCTACCGAACAACAAAGTGATAACACGTGCGAGCTACGAGTTTCTTAAATCAGTTGGTCTGAAGCCGCGCAATGACGTCCTCACTCAATATAACCAGTCCAGTAGAGTATGATGAGAGAATTATATGTCAGGAATACTTCTCTCATAAACCTTACGCTTCAACCACATTTAACAAGAACGATGAAATTAGGATTGTCATCCAGCACCAAGACGCACTGACGCTTCCGTGCAAGAATTTCATATATCTAGAGGGGTCATTCAAGAAATCCGACGGCAGCTATAAGTGGGATCAAAGCTTACACTTAACGCTTTAGCATTCCTGTTCCAAGAGATACGCAATGAACTCAATGGGTCTGAAAACGACCGTACACGCAATGTCGGCATAACATCAACCCTTAAAACATATGTCTCTGCATCATCACCTGCGGATTTGCATAGTTTAGAAAATGCGGAGTGGTTATTAGACGATCCGGAGGATAGAACAGTTGCAGAGTAAAATCGATTTACCGCATGCATACCTCTAAAAATGCTTATGGCCTAGGAGGTGCATTCAAGTTCTAAGGCCTCCGATTTTTTTTTTCTAATTAACTACTCACCCGAAATCGATGAAACTGGCGTTCTCGACGTAATCGCCCTGCAGACGTACACATTTTTCACAACGCTGACGCCATGATTCCATGGCAGCGGCGAAGGCTTCTTTAGGAGTCTATTTTGACAACTGGAAAATCGCTGAGGCAATAGCAGCACGGCTGGTGAATGTGCGGCCACGGAGTGTCTTTCATTGTTGGAAAAAGCCAAAAGTCACTAGGAGCCAGGTCAGGTGAGTAGGGAGCATGAGGAATCACTTCAAAGTTGTTATCACAAAGAAACTGTTGCGTAACGTTAGCTCGATGTGCGGGTGCGTTGTCTTGGTGAAACAGCACACGCGCAGCCCTTCCCGGGCGTTTTTGTTGCAGTGCAGGAAGGAATTTGTTCTTCAAAACATTTTCGTAGGATGCACCTGTTACCGTAGTGCCCTTTGGAACGCAATGGGTAAGGATTACGCCCTCGCTGTCCCAGAACATGGACACCATCATTTTTTCAGCACTGGCGGTTACCCGAAATTTTTTTGGTGGCGGTGAATCTGTGTGCTTCCATTGAGCTGACTGGCGCTTTGTTTCTGGATTGAAAAATGGCATCCACGTCTCATCCATTGTCACAACCGACGAAAAGAAAGTCCCATTCATGCTGTCGTTGCGCGTCAACATTGCTTGGCAACATGCCACACGGGCAGCCATGTGGTCGTCCGTCAGCATTCGTGGCACCCACCTGGATGATACTTTTCGCATTTTCAGGTCGTCATGCAGGATTGTGTGCACAGAACCCACAGAAATGCCAACTCTGGAGGCGATCTGTTCAACAGTCATTCGGCGATCCCCCAAAACAATTCTCTCCGCTTTCTCGATCATGTCGTCAGACCGACTTGTGCGAGCCCGAGGTTGTTTCGGTTTGTTGTCACACGATGTTCTGCATTCATTAAACTGTCGCACCCACGAACGCACTTTCGACACATCCATAACTCCATCACCACATGTCTCCTTCAACTGTCGATGAATTTCAATTGGTTTCACACCACGCAAATTCAGAAAACGAATGATTGCACGCTGTTCAAGTAAGGAAAACGTCGTCATTTTAAGTATTTAAAACAGTTCTCATTCTCGCTGCTGGCGGTAAAATTCCATCTGCCGTACGGTGCTGCTATCTCTGGGACGTATTGACAATGAACGCGGCCTCATTTTAAAACAATGCGCATGTTTCTATCTCTTTCCAGTCCGGAGAAAAAAAATCGCAGGTCTTAGAACTTGAATGCACCTCGTACTTTGAGGACGTGAGACAGACTATTGTGAAGGCTAAACAAGAACTCATTTTGGTACGGAGTGCGACGGACAATAACTCATACATTCAGGGAGCTCAAGAAGAGAATGTGATCACAATCAGCAATATAATATGAAAATGCCTCACATCAGTGTATCAGATGAGGAGCATTTGAAGCTTTTAAAAGTTCTGAATTCCGATACATTTCTATCGCTGACATTTCGCTTGTAGGAGGTTTTCGAGTACCCAGTGTTACCGACTGCGAGGAGACAAACATGGGCTATTAAAACCTCGTTGCAGCTGGAGACGCCTAGATGGGTCATACTTGCATTTCAGACTAATAGAAGAAGTAACATAGCAAATGAGTCCACCGTGTTCGACAACTGCAAGTTAAGTAATGCCAAAGTCTACCTGAATTCAGAATTCTACCCATATGGCCGGCCGCGGTGGTCTAGCGGTTCTGGCGCTGCAGGCCGGAACCGCGGGACTGCTACGGTCGCAGGTTCGAATCCTGCCTCGGGCATGGGTGTGTGTGATGTCCTTAGGTTAGTTAGGTTTAAGTAGTTCTAAGTTCTAGGGGACTTATGACCTAAGATGTTGAGTCCCATAGTGCTCAGAGCCATTTGAACCATTTCTACCCATATGACAATTTACACCTGCAGTGGAATGAAAATGTATAAAGTCTAGCATATGACATGTATGCAAGATTTCGTGCTTCTTACTATGAAATTGCTGAAGGAGGGGGAGGAGGGTGTCTACTCAGTCCACGGAAGTTCAAGTAGCTTTCACCGATCATCGTAATAGACTACTCGAAACAGAATGAGATAATTAAGTCTGGACCTATAGATGTGCAAATTGAATTTCAATCTTCGACAAATTTCCTAGGACACACTGCTGCATATGCTCTAGTTCTACATGACCGTGTGCTCAACTACTGCCCGCTCACCGGTGTTGTGCAACAAGCTGTATAAATGAACGAGTGCTGCTACATACCTAGTGCATTTCACAATGGAATCTCAAGGCTTGAACATCATTGCAGACGCTCAGGGTTTCTATGGTGGTGACCATAGACAGTTCATATTTAAAGATGTTGCATTCGTAATGTACACACAAGATTTGGGAGCAATAGAGACACTCTCAGCAAACATTGCTTCACCGAGGTCTTTCAAGTATGTGAAGTGTGCTAAGACACGGAACAGTGCAAAGTGGTTAACACATTTCTGCCATGGAATTCCCTGGGATGATCCTGGCATACGCTATAAAGATATGATGACTGAACCTAAATTATTCGTCATCTACGTGAAGGGACAGGAGACGATCTCATGGATATGTCGAATCTTTAAGTTTGCTGCTATTGAAGACCTGGAATTCTACGGGTGTCCTTCTCTCCTTCGACTCAAGAAGAAGAAGAAGAAGAAGTGTGAAAGTAGTGTTGCTGTGTCTGCTTATGAAAATGTAAAATTACTTTTAAGTTGGATGAGAAATTAATGAATTTTTGCCTCGCAACTTCTGTGTTCTTGTTTTCAAACCTGTTCCCGCTTTACAGTGTACAGTTTTAACCACAAGTTATGTCTGTGGTTTTCTTCAAGCACAGGAGATATAATTTTAGACATGTGTATTTCTGAAGCACTTTACTATTTCCGAGAGGTAGACTTGGCTCCTCTTTGCATAGACATGTGACGGCAGTATAACATTGAGTAGCTGTGCCTGTGAGGGTGAGCCATTATGCAGACATCTCGCTGGATGCGCAGATATGAAAGCTATGCGTCATCGCGCTGCAACGGTGCCTAGGTGAACACGCATTTCGACAGGTATTTCTCAAAAAAATGGTTCTGAGCACGATGGGACTTAACATCTATGGTCATCAGTCCCCTAGAACTTAGAACTACTTAAACCAAACTAACCTAAGGACATCACACAACACCCACAGGTATTTCTCAGATGTCAAATAAGAAATGGATGTCGCTGCCTCATGCTTGCAGGACCCTAACTGACACTTGCGCGTGGTTCGGCAGCTGACAGCCATGTCGTCAGATCGCGGGGGCCACCGGTGCATCCTGACCTGATTCTACATCTACATCTACATCCATACTCCGCAAGCCACCTGACGGTGTGTGGCGGAGGGTACCTTCAGTACCTCTATCGGTTCTCCCTTCTATTCCAGTCTCGTATTGTTCGTGGAAAGAAGAATTGTCGGTATGCTTCTGTGTGGGCTCTAATCTCTCTGATTTTATACTCATGGTCTCTTCGCGAGATATACGTAGGAGGGAGCAATATACTGCTTGACTCTTCGGTGAAGGTATGTTCTCGAAACTTCGACAAAAGCCCGTACCGAGCTACTGAGCGTCTCTCCTGCAGAGTCTTCCACTGGAGTTTATCTATCATCTCCGTAACGCTTTCGCGATTACTAAATGATCCTGTAACGAAGCGCGCTGCTCTCCGTTGGATCTTCTCTATGTCTTGTATCAACCCTATCTGGTACGGATCCCACACTGCTGAGCAGTATTCAAGCAGTGGGCGAACAAGCGTACCGTAACCTACTTCCTTTGTTTTCGGATTGCATTTCCTTAGGATTCTTCCAATGAATCTCAGTCTGGCATCTGCTTTACCGACAATCAACATTATATGATCATTCCATTTTAAATCACTCCTAATGCGTACTCCCAGATAATTTATGGTATTAACTGCTTCCAGTTGCTGACCTGCTATTTTGTAGCTAAATGATAAAGGATCTATCTTTCTGTGTATTCCAGCACATTACACTTGTCTACATTGAGATTCAATTGCCATTCCCTGCACCATGCGTCAATTCGCTGCAGATCCTCCTGCATTTCAGTACAATTTTCCATTGTTACAACCTCTCGATACACCACAGCATCATCTGCAAAAAGCCTCAGTGAACTTCCGATGTCATCCACCAGGTCATTTATGTATATTGTGAATAGCAACGGTCCTATGACACTCCCCTGCGGCACACCTGAAATCACTCTTACTTCGGAAGACTTCTCTCCATTGAGAATAACGGTGATTTCGTGAGCGTGCGCAGACATGATGAAGCGGTGAGAACGTTTTACGTTTCTGAGACGTATGTTGACAGCAGGACGAACATTTTGTGATGATGCGTCAGCTACGCTGCGCAGGTAAGCACGCGTGCACGGCTACACGCAGTTCGCATGTCCCATTAGGATCGCTAGGTAGAAAGCAGTCGATGTTATTCTGGAACAGATTTCTATAGCGCGTCCAGAGGGGAGACTTGGCTGTTATTTACATAGATATATGACGCTGGTATAACACCGAGAATATTTTAGCTGCTATGCACACATTTCTCTGCGCTGGACCTGCACCGCAGTTGTCATCGCGCCAGCAATGTTGTTTAGGTGAACACGTATTTCGACAGCTATTTCTCAGGTGTCAAGTACGAAAGGGATGTCGCAGCCTCATGCTTGCGGGACCCGAACCCGACAGCTGACTGTCACGTCGTCACTTCGCAGGGGCCGCTGGTGCATCCAGACTCCTGGGAGCGTGCGCGGTAGCGTCCTGTGCGGCCCAGTGGACAGGGGACGGCGGGAGGTGCGTGCTTCGCGATCGAAAGATTTTTAACTGTGTGTAATTACGTGTGATATGTGTTTCATGACCGTATTCCTTGCGCAATCCGAATAAAAAAGAAATTCGATCGATGTAATTCCTTCTCACAAGACCTGCATCTTTCCAAACAGCATAGACTGATGAGCAAGAGAAATCCAACCCCTGCAAACAGACTTTTTTATATAAATAAACAATATACCCTTGAGTTTCCCCTTCACGAGATCCTTCCTCTCCACCACAGAGCCGCCAATTTACAGGTGGGGGAAGGTGCGAGGGGGGCGGGGGTGGGGTTGGTGATCGATTTCCTGAAAAATTCTTTAGATAAATAAATAAACTGTATTCCATACACTGCCTTGAATCCCCTAAATTGTTTAAATAAACAATATTCCACACATTGTCTAAATTGTTTAAACAACATTCCATACACTACAATCGAATTCCCTCCAAATGACCGATCGACTGAGTCTTTTTCCCGCCAATTTCCGGGAGGGAGAGTAGGAGGGGAGGGGGTTTACGAGAGGGGGATAGGTTAATTAACTGATTAATTTAATTAGGTAGTCAATCAAATTGGTAAGAGTTAGAGGGGCTATTCTAATAACTCAGACCTGAAAGTGTACCTGTAGCAGCGAGGGAGAGGTTTCCTGAGGGGTGGGGGGGGGGAGTAGGAGGGGGGGGGAGAATACATAAGGGCCTGTCAATCAAAAGGAAGGAATCTTTTAGCAGAACAATAGGGTAAGGACCTGTCAATCAAAGGAGAACAATAGGTTTGCCCCTGAGTGCATACCCTTTCCTGATGTAGACAACCTGCACCAAGAAAATGGGCTCGTCATATTTGGTCCACTACTGATCGGATTACATTTTTACCATTTACTGTTAGGTGTGTAAGAAAACATGGTACATCGATCACCGTACTACATGCCAAATGATATGTGGATGCTCCCTCTCAATAGGAATCGTATGTTGTCCATTCGTTAGCGCCCGATAGACGTCGCGCGCCGTTGTAGGTCTGGTTTCCAGCAGAGCCATCTGAATGTTGCTGCACTCGATAAAACAAGCACGTATATGGTGAAGTGACTGGGAAATGTGCTGACTGGACCACCACTGGTGCCATTCGAGAAACTGGCACTAGTTCTTCTATTAAGATTCCTGTCAGATATGTCTGATGTCGTCTCCACAGTTTCAACATCGTGTTGATATACACTGATTAGCCAAAACATTGTGACCGCCTGCTTAACAACTTGGTTCAAATGACTCTGAGCACTATGGGACTTAACATCTGAAGTCATCAGTCCCCTAGAACTTAGAGCTACTTAAACCTAACTAACCTAAGGACATCACACTCATCCATGCCCGAGAAAGGATTCGAACCTGCGACCGTAGCGGTCGCGCGGTTCCAGACTGAATGAACAGCTTGTTTGTCCGTCTTTGGAACGAAATACACCACTGACTTTGTGTATCAGGGATCCGACACTTTGTTGGTAGGTCTGTGGAGATATGTGGCATTAGATGTCTACGCGCAGGTCATCCAATTTGTGTAAATAAAGAGCTGCTGATTTGCGTACGCCGCGATGACTGCAGATAGCGACCCATATGGGTGTCATAGGATTTACATCAGGTGATTTGGTCACCGAGACATCAACGAGAGTTCACAATAATGCTCGTCAAACCACGTTAGCGTGGTTCTGGCTCCGAGATGTAGGCAATTATACTGCTGAAAGATGACATCGCCATCGGGGGAGAAATCAAGTATGAAGGGATACAGGTGATTCGCAGCTGTCAGCGTGTCTTCGATTACTACCACATGTACCATGCAAGAGCTGGACTGCATCTGTGGCGCGCTGCACGCTTCGAGCCGCCGTTCACCTCGATGACGGCATTTGTGGAGACGACCATTGACCTAGTATAGCAAAACTGCGATTCACCCAAAGAGCCGACACGTTTCCAATGATTGACAGTCGAATCCCGACGGTCCCTTGCCCACTGCAATCGTAGTTGACGATATCATTGGATCAACATGTGAACACGTAAGGATGGTCTGCTGCAGCGCTCCACATCCAACAATGTACGATAAATGGTGTGCTCCGAAACACTTGTTCGTGCACCAGCATTGTGCCCTTTCGGCAGAGATGTCACAGATCACATTCATCGTACTTCACGGAGCAGCGGCCTCCGAACCCCCAAGTTCTGTGAAGAGTCGTGGACGACCAACCATTTAGCGCCTAGTGGTAGTTTTACTGTCATTCTACCTCCTCTACCTCTTTCCGTAGCTGCTCACGTCAGTAGCGCGTGAACATTCGACCACGTTCGCAGTTTTCGAGATACTCATGCACAGGCGCTGCGTAATAACAATATGCCCTTTGTGAAAATCGCTTATCTCAATGGATTTTCCCATTTGCAGCCCATATTTTCTCTACGGTGATCCCCCGTCCGTGTTTGCTCCGCTTATATACTTTTGTTACCGCGTCACGTGCCCGCAACGCCACCAGGTATCATCCAATGTCGCGGTGACCAGTGGCCATAATACACTATTGGCCATTAAAATTGCTACACCACGAAGATGACGTGCTACAGACGCGAAATTTAACCGACAGGAAGAAGATGCTGTGATATGCAAATGATTAGCTTTTCAGAACATTCACGCAAGGTCGGCGCCGGTGGCGACACCTACAACGTGCTGACATGAGGAAAGTTTCCAACCGATTTCTCATACACAAACAGAGGCTGACCGGCGTTGCCTGGTGAAACGTTGTTGTGATGCCTCGTGTAAGGAGGAGAAATGCGTTGGTCGAGATCCAATGACTGTTAGCAGAATATGGAATCGGTGGCTTCAGTAGGGTAATACGGAACGCCGTGCTGGATCTCAAAGGCCTCGTATCATTAGCAGTCGAGATGACAGGCATCTTATCCGCATGGCTGTAATGCATCGTGCAGCCACGTCTCGATGCCTGAGTCAACACATGGGGACGTTTGCATGACAACAACCATCTGCACGAACAGTTCGACGACGTTTGCAGCAGCATGGACTATCAGCTCGGATACCATGGCTGCGGTTACCCTTGACGCTGCATCACAGACAGGAGCGCCTGCGATTGTGTGCTCAACGACGAACCTGGGTGCACGAATGGCGAAACGTCATTTTTTTCGGATGAATCCAGGTTCTGTTGTCAGCATCGTGACGGTCGCATCCGTGTTTGGCCGCATCGCGGTGAACGCACATTGGAAGCGTGTATTCGCCATCGCCATACTGGCGTGTCACCCGGCTTGATGGTATGGGGTGCCATTGGTTATACGTCTCGGTCACCTCTTGTTCGCATTGACGGCATTTTGAATAGTGCACGTTACATTTCATATGTGGCTCTACCCTTCATTCGACCCCTGCGAAACTCTACATTTCAGGAGGATAATGCACGACCGCATGTAGATACTGTACGGGCCTTTCTGGATACAGAAAATGTTCGACTGCTGCCCTGGCCAGCACATTCTTCAGATCTCTCACCAACTGAAAACGTCTGGTCAATGGTGGCCGAGCAACTGGCTTGTCACATTATGCCAGTCACTACTCTTGATGAACTGTGGTATCGTGTTGAAGCTGCATGGGCAGCTGTACCTGTACACGCCATCCAAGCTCTGTTTGACTCAATGCCCAGGCGTATCAAGGCCGTTATTACGGCCAGAGGTGGTTGTTCTGGGTACTGATTTCTCAGTATCTATGCACCCAAATTGCGTGAAAATGTAATCACACGTCAGTTCTAGTATAATATATTTGTCCAATGAATACCCGTTTATCATCTGCATTTCTTCTTGGTGTAGCAATTTTAATGGCCAGTAGTGTATTTCGGCTTATCAGTATACAGCGTCGCCGCTCTATCGTCAAGATGCTCAATACCCAGTCCACCCCTATCAAGAGGGAGCGTAAGGGCATTGTATCGTATTTTAAATAGTAGACCTGAACTCACGAAGGAACCGAACGCCGACAGTACCCGTCGTGCTTTCATCACTGGCAACCGGGGTACTTGGGCAAAGTGCGGAATTCGTGTCGCTAGGGAGATGTTCAAATGGTTCAAATGGCTCTGAGCACTATGCGACTTAGCTTCTGAGGTCATCAGTCGCCTAGAACCTAGAACTAATTAAACCTAACTAACCTAAGGACATCACACACATCCATACCCGAGGCAGGATTCGAACCTGCGACCGTAGCGGTCACGCGGTTTCAGACTGAAGCGCCTTGAACCGCACGGCCACACCGGCCTGCTAGGGAGATGTTATCATACGTGACTGGCTGGATCATGTCTGATGTCCGTGTGATGTTCCGTTTGAAGCCCGTCCGGACTTACTTTAGTAGTCTCATAATTGTACGCTGCTGTGCGACGTATGTCGTTGGTAAAAACAATCCCCAGGCATTTTAAGGTATCCATGACCCGTAAAGGTGTTACACATTCTTCCGTTAGTCCAACATCAATATTCATCGCTACAGACTTGTCCACATTTATGCGGCTGCCAGTGGCCGTTCCATATTTGTGGATCCAATCTAAAGCCATATGCATATCATCTTCTTTCCGCTCTCCCAGCATCATGTCATCTGCATAAGCTTTGCACTTAAATGCGTATGCTCGCAAAGTCAATCCTGTCAAATGGTGGCGAAGGCCGCAAAGTAACGAGTAGAGGGCCAGTGCACATAATATCATACATAACGGACGTCATTGTCTGACCGATTTCGCTACGATGAGAGATTTTGTCGTACGATCATTGACTAGCGGAGTAGCCGCATCACGACAGTGACGAATGGTCGTGGAAACTACATGTGTGTCAGGACTTCTGCAAGACGTATGGCTCACATCTATCAAAGGCTTGTTCAAAATCTATTGACGCTAGTGTTCCACAGAGGAGGCACGTCTTTGCTAGAGCAATCCAACAGCGATATCTACCAATTGGTGCAATACTCTTTGGAGGCGTGCTGCTAATAGTCTGGCGAATGTTTTAAACTGGCAGTTACGGAGCGTCAGTAGGCGGTAGTTCCGCATTCGCCATTATGTGACGTTTAAGCGTAACAAATCATACCAAGAATGACGTGTTTTTATAACCCTTGCCATTGGCCTGAAACGGCATACTTCCATAAGTTGGGATACGAAATTGTGGAATCCAGTACGGTGTTTCCCAAGCGCCCAGCATCGAACATTAACGAAAGTCGATAGCAGTTCCTGCCGTCTTCGATCAGGGCCTCTGCTGTTCCTTATCTATGTAAACGATTCAGGAGACAATATGAGCAGCCGTCTTAGGCTGTTTGCAGATGATGCTGTCGTTTATCGTCTAGTAAAGTCATCAGAAGATCAAAACAAATTGCAAAACTATTTAGAAAAGCTATCTATATGGGTCGAAAACTTGGCAATTGGTCCTAAATACTGGAAATTGTGAGGTCATCCGCATGTGTGCTAAAAGCATTCCGTTAAACTTCGGTTACATGATAAATCAGACAAGTCTAAAGACCGTAAATTCAACTAAATACCTTGGAATTACAATTACAAACAACTTAAATTGGAAAGAAAACATAGAAAATGTTGTGGGGAAGGTAAACAAAAGACTGCGTTTTACTGGCAGAACACTTAAAAAATGTAACAGACCTACTAAAGAGACTGCCTACACTATGCTTGTCCGACCTCCTTTGGAGTACTGCAGCGTGGTCTGAGATCTTACCAGATAAGATTAACGGAATACATCGAGAAAGTTCAAAGAAGAGCAGCACGTTTTATATTGTCGCGAAATAGGGCAGAGTGTCTAATATGATACAGGATATTGTGTGGACATAATTGAAACAAAGGCGTTTCTCGATGTTACGGGATCTTCTCACGAAATTTCAAGCGCCAGTTTTCTCCTCCTAATGCGAAAATATTTTGTTGACGCCGACCAACATAGGGAGAAGCAATCAGGCCTCGCACTGAAAGCTATAGGTACTCTACTGGTTTTTTTTCCGCGCGCTGTTCGAGAGTGGAATAATAGAGAATTATTGTGAAGGTGGTTCTATGAACACTCTGGTAGGCATTTAAGTGTGATTTGCGAAGTATCCATGAAGATACAGATGTATATGTAGAGCTTGTGACGTCAAAATTATGTCATGTTTGCAGAAAGTGTTGTGAATTGCAGGTTACCCATGCAAAAGTCGATCAATGTGCCACAGATGAAATAGCAAAGATTGATCGCAAGATGAATATTCATAAAAACAGAACATACGCAAGATGGCCGATTATAATAGATACCTTTCAAGGCGAGCAAGTTGAGTACATAATGGTACCCCACGCCATCACTCCAGGTGCTGGACCCGTCTGACGATGAACAGTGCAATCTGTTGCGAATTGGCAGGAGCCAATTCACGGGGTTTGGAGGAAGCCGAAAGGCACGCGTTTAAGCTCACGCAGGCTGGCGTGAGGTCTGGAACAGGTCAGAGAAATAAGACTAGCAAAACAGGAGGTAACTGGTAGAATACTTAACTTTAATCCAAAATTGGTGAACATCTCTCTTCACTGTACATGCTTCACAAGATAAATAACAAAGGATATGGCGCCTTGCTAGGTCGTAGCAAATGACGTAGCTGAAGGCTATGCTAACTATCGTCTCGGCAAATGAGAGCGTAATTTGTCAGTGAACCATTGCTATGAACGTCGGCTGTACAACTGGGGCGAGTGCTAGGACGTCTCTCTAGACCTGCCGTGTGGCGGCGCTCGGTCTGCAATCACTGACAGTGGCGACACGCGGGTCCGACGTATACTAACGGACCGCGGCCGATTTAAAGGCTACCACCTAGCAAGTGTGGTGTCTGGCGGTGACACCACACAATCTGCCAACATTCACTCTCCTGGGAAACTCCACACACATGTACGTCTTCGTAATGCCGTAGGCAGAACAACGACTCACTCAAAACACGTCGTTCTGGCTCCCCTGCGTGCAGTGTTTTCTGCACTACTGTGGGCGCACCACTCTCTGCAGCCGCGTCAATGAAGACTGCAATAATGGTCGCTGTACTGGAAGTCTGCGGTGCTCAAGATGTGGTCACAGGGTCCTGGTCTTGCTACAGAGAAACCCATTTCTGTGAAGTGCATTTGCATTCGGAAAGGAATTTTTGGTTGTTGTTCGCTAAGGAGAGAGAGAGGTAAACATTTGAGGGAGCAAGAGCGGAAGAATGAGTGCATGAGAGACGACTTGCTAGAAAAAACCTCTTAGAGAGTTTTTTGTGAAATCAGCAGAGTTTAGGATGGGATTATCGTGCTGTAGCAACAATTGTTGCAGTTTTTGGTCGTTTTTCTTACACTGCGACTAAAAGGCATCTCAGCTGTTGGCAACAAATTCCGACACATACCTAGGGAGCAATTCGTAGGGCACAGTATCCTTTTCTGGTGTTACCAGGTGCAAAATATTATCTGTTCAAACTGACCTTTGCTCAAGAAGACGTCTTTCGTTGGGAGCAGGCATTAATTTCGCCTTAAGAAGTTAACACTCGGGCAGCCTAAGTTGTCACCTGTAAAATGAGCGAACTGATACATTCAAACCAAAATGGTGTAATAGTCACCACTCTGATTTCTGTCGCTTTGCACTTCAGCATACAGTACTCCTACCGCGACCTCTGAACCTTTCCTATTGAATACAGATGGAACACGACAGCTATACAAATGTTTCAAGCCCCCTCTGCTGCCTTCATCCATCTATTATACCTTAGACGAATAATATGTCAGAAATGTTAGCCCTTTTTCCACTTGCGACTGCATTTCATAAAACTTAATCCATTTCTTCCCAGTGCGGAGTACACGTAAAACGAAGTTTAACTTCACAAAATATAGCCGAAATTAACTTATTATATAAAACTCATCATGCATGTGTTAAAAGGCAGTCACAAGGTCTCTGATAATTTTTTTTTATATTTCACAATTTCTGAAAAAATAAATAACTGAAAACTTCGTATTAATACGCGCAACACGGGGAATAAATAGGTTAAACAACATTTGTAAAAGTCAAGTATGCAAAATCCAAATCGTAACTGGAAGGCAAGTACTAGAACTTCAAATAAAAAAGTGACAGTAGATATAAAAGTATTATTTTCTGTACCACTAACCAGTTTTCAAACGACTGTATGCTAATAATCAGATGGAAGTGTTACAGGAATATTTTAGATCATGTGCAGCGAACATCACGACATCTAGCTGCAGATGGTCCAGACAGTGTTTCTGTAACACGTCCATCTGACATTGAGCCTGCAGTGGCTTGAAAAGTAGTTAATGGTGCAGAAAATAAATCGCATCAAAATGCAAAAAAAGGGCTTGTCGCATATTATAACTACATAAATAAACTGCAAAACCACATGTGTCCTGTTACTGCGCATTGTTCAATGGATTATCGAAGCTGTTTTACACAGAAAAACAAACCACACCAATAAACAATTTTATGCTGGCCAATGCGAGAGCAGAGATGTGCCCACAGTCGCGTGAGATGGCCGGCGGTCGGAGGACACTGTATGTCGAGGAAACTCCCGAAGATAAACGGTTCTGATCTTGACACAGCCACGAGCCCTTTCGCGGGAGGTTTTGCTTTTACTGGTGGGTTAGATAGTGAAGTAAATTATTGTTGGCGTTCTACTGACCGATACTTTTAGCAGACATCCGAAATGCGATTTAATAAAGTTAAGGAAGGAGAGGGCTACAACTTGCGACTTTGCGCCTACACTGCGCAACGTTTAGCACTAGACCACAAGAAGATACTGCACTACAGCAACTCGAGTGGAAGACAACACTTCACACACTTCTGCACCTTAGTGTTCCCAGCTTATGCAGATGGTTGGACTTAGAATTGTGAGGGGCAGCCAATTTTATTGAGACCTTAAGTGAACGGCTCGGGCTTTGTCTCTGAGGTGGTTGGCCGGTGGCCAGGTTTTACGTCAAAGAGTGTATGTGAGGTCGCATTAGGGCTCTGCACAGTCGAATGAACAATAAATATGTCCTCTCGGGCAAGAGTCGCGAGTAGCCACAGATATCTTGCATGGCATTGAGTATGACTTCCTTAAACGGTGCGAGTTCGGGTAGCACATGTGCTATACTCACCGTGCAGTATCTTTAATATTGAATGCCAGTGCTAGCGAGAAAGCTGTTGGAACAAGGAATATCACGATGTATTTCGTATTATACCCACTTGAGAGAACTGGGGATTTTACTGAGCTCGATTTATAAACTGCAGAAAACCACACAGTGTTTCCATAAATTACACGGCTTATGTACGAATAGTCACGAGTGACAATACCGTTACATAATACGAGTACTTATAGACTAATATTCGGATTGTACAAGAATCAAATGATGTCTCTCATGCTATTCCATACTCAGTGAAGCGTCACTTCACGAATTACCACATGTGCAGACCCACCTTAATGTTAGTGATAGGAATTTCTTACAATGAGTGAGATTTACAACTTGCTGTTGCCCTGAATAGAACGTATTGAATTATCTGAGAGAATTAAAACCCCCGATCCTTTCACAGAATTCGTCCATTACGCCTTTCACAAATAATATTATATGCGAGTAATATTTCGACGTTTTCTTGCTCTCTAGAAGGTCCTAATCTGCTTGGATATTTCTTGAAAAAATAGCGAAACCTGCGATTATAGGTACCGGAAATAAATTCAAGTCCACGTACGTGTGGTGCAGTTAGACGGTCACGCTGCTTTGCTTTCGCACGGAATGCAAATGGGTGTGTCGGCCGCCGGCTTCCCTTTATTAGCTACTGACTGGACTCCGTTGCACAAGATGGAATAGCGTATTCGTGTCGTGTGCCTGCCTTTGACCAGAGATTGGAAATTAACCGTTACCCGCTTTCTGGTTTGCCATCAACCTTTTAACCGTCGTTCGTCTGGAGAGCGATTATACACTAACTGCTTAATGAATTAATCCATTAGAAAAACCACGATTAACGCCGTCAGGCACTGAATGAAAACCTCAAACCTACTGGTGATTAACTGGTTTTTGCGAACAACTTGAGCGAGTGGGTTTTGGGTATTGTGTTTTGTCCCATATTTGTTTGATCGGGAAGATTTGCTTGCTTTAATGCCGATAAAGTGGGACAAATTTGTCACTACCAATTCCGCTGCGCTCGTGACGGCATGCGGATCTATGTGCGGTTCAAACGTCACCTATCGCCCTTGTTATCTAGTACAAAGTGACGTTAAATATCTAATGTATTCAGCAGGAGATAGTTGTCCACATGTTTGAACTTTAAATGACATGTCGAAATATGACCACGTAGTTTTCGTGGCGAAATATTTGAGTAAATGCCTCACGGATGTCTTACCGAGTCAGATGTGTCAGTCTCTAGCATTCGACGACTCCATACTGCGTCATCTTAAGATGATTGGATTTTAGTAGGCCATTAAGTACTTAAGTTGACCGAACTATGTCATGGAGACATGGGACTTCTATATGCTACCACAGATTATGGCGATGACTATGACTGGAAAACATTGATAGCAATGTTGATTTCGTTTGATGGTCGAGACTTGATTGTTTTTCCTATTGCCTTTCAGCATCAAGCGCCTGTTTTCTGTTCTGGGTCAGTATTCAAACGCAACACCTATAGTCATTCCTAGCTAAGCTTAAACAGACATTAAACTTATTATTTTACACCATTACCGACATTTTCAGGTGTCTAAACAGAACGAGACTCGACCACATTACTGACAATGCATAAAGCGACGTGAAGTATCGAACTTTTCACTTGTATCAAAGTGTTAGCAAGTCTGAACCGAGTGACAACGCGTGACAAGTGAATGTGTGATAGCCTCACCACAGAGGTAAGGACAGCAGAGCCATATCGCCTCAAGCAGCCAGATATGTGAAACATGCAAACCGCGGAAACACCGTTGGCAACGTGCCACTCAGTAATTCTTCAAGCGCATCCTAAGTAGCCAGCAATGCACTGCCACAGAATGCGGAAACAAAGCTCAATAAAAATTTGTATTACACGTATTGACGACCTAAAACTCCTACCCTTCATGTAAGGAAGGTGGCTCGTTATAAGTAATAAAGAAATTGAATTATTCGATTTTTTACTCCAGTTACCTCTGTTTCTGTGAAAACGTCTTCACGACCGTTAGGACAACGAAGTGAGGTGCAGCGAGTACAACTACGTTGTTTGCTGCTGAGACACCGTTACACTACCAGGGATCGAAATGGCGCAGCGATTAAGGCAGTGGACCCGCACTTACGAAGAGCGGGGTTCAAACTCCGTCGGGCCATCGGGATTTAGGTTTTCCGTGGTATCATTAAATCGATTAAGGCTGACGCCATGATGACTATTTTGAAAAGAATGGGCCAATTGCCTTCCTCTTCTTTGTCCGAGTTACTGTTCTGTTTCTAATAATCTCGTCGTCATCCACGGGACATCAGTCCTAATCTCCCTTTCTTTGCATTTACCGTTATGCTAACGCTCATCCAGCCAGCCCCTTGGATAGGAGTGACCACATGAAAGATGGTCCAGCTGTACGTGCCCGGATTCCGAGTAACAATTATATTTCTATTGCTTCTGGATAGCGACGCGTGAGCTGTTGGATCGCTTATTTCGTCCGGGCTGGCGTCAGTCCCCCCCTCCCCCTCCCCCTCCCCCAGTCAACGATAACCAACTATTCAAGCTAAAAATTCGCATACCCGTTGGTCTAAGCAACGTTAGCTTCAGCACGGCCCGTTTTCCTTCAGGGAGTTCAGCAGTGAGGCACGGACGAACGTTGTGCAGATAATGAGGTGCTGTAGACGAGTTTATCATTGTTTTGTTACTTTTAAAGCCAAGTCTGAAGGACGTCCTGATACTGATGTTAAGTGACTGACCATTTTATGAACTGGAAGTCCATACGCCTTTTGTTTTTGAATATTTAAGCACGCAGAAGATTTCTCACTCTGTGACGTACGTATGGTCTATCTTTGCTGACCTAATGGCACTGTATGGAAACGTCCATTAATTACGTGAAGCCAACTTTTTAAAATTTGAATCACCCCTTACCACCCTTGGTAAGATTTGGTGAAGTGTGGTGTGACCCTCCTCCCTTCACGTGAGGGTTACCAGGTAGTCGGGTAAAAATATGCTAAAATGAAAAAAAATTTGTATGTTTTAAACGCTGATTGAAACACTTTAATAAAAGCATGCTATATTTAGAAAGTGTATTAAAAAGTGTTGTTAATACTTGATTAAAAACACTATTTCAAACGTGCCAACCCTCAGTAGTATTCAGCTGGACAGACAGACAGAGACAAAAATTGGTTCAAATGTCTCTGAGCACTATGGGACTTAACATCTATGGTCATCAGTCCCCTAGAACTTAGAACTACTTAAACCTAACTAACCTAAGAACATCACACAACACCCAGCCATCACGAGGCAGAGAAAATCCCTGACCCCGCCGGGAATCGAACCCAGGAACCCGGGCGTGGGAAGCGAGAACGCTACCGCACAACCACGAGATGCGGGCAGACAGACGAGACAGACGGACTGAAAGAATCCACAAAAATATTATTAATCCTTTTGATGGATCCGTAGAAAACAGACCTGTCATTGATACACTGATCAGCCAGATTATTATGACCACCGACCTACTGTCGATTAAACCTGTCGCGTGGCGAGGAATGACTGCTAGTCAGGCACACGTATTGTGCTGTCCGTGCGTAGAACGGGGAAGGCGAGCGATCTATCTGAGTTTGGCCGAGGCAAATTGTGATGGCACGGGGCCTCAGCACGAGCGTTTCGGAAACCGCAGGACTTGTCGCGTGTTCGAGGAGTGCTATGGTGAGTGTCTTCAATACATGGCGAAACCAAGTCCAGACGTAGTGGGGTTGGACGTCGTAGGCTGTGCTGACAGGTAAAACAGGACAGGCGGCGAACTGTGGCGGAACTAACATTAGACTTTAATGCTGGGCAGAGTGCAACTGTGTCTGAACACACAGTGCAGAAAACTCTCCTATGGATGGGCCTCCGCAGCCGAAGGCACTTGTATCTGCCAACGTTATCACCACGACTGAAATGGGCACGTGGGCATCGGCACTGGACGTTGGCGATATGGCAGAGCGTTACAGGGTCTGATGAAACCCGATACCTTCTTCATCATGCCGACGGGAGGAGGCGAATCCGTCGTCTTCCAGGACAATAGCTGCTTTACACCTCTACTGCAGGACAGAGAAAAGCTGGCAACGGCTCCATTATGCTCTGAGCAACATTCACTCTCGCATCCACGGGTCCAGTGGAGCTCGTGCAAGGCACCACGACGCCCAAGGAGAATCGTCCACTGGTTGCAGACCACGTACACCTCTTCATGACGATGGTGTTTCCCGACGACAGTGGCATTTTTCAGCAAGATAATGCGGCATGTCACAAGGCCAGGAGTGTGATGGAGTGGTTCGAGGAACACAGTGGCGAGTTTCAGTTGATGTGCTGGCCTCCCAAGTCGCTATATCTGAGCCAGATCGAACACAAGCTCATCTCCCGCCTCCCCGGAATTTATTGGAATTAGGTGAAGTGTGTGCAAATGTGGAGCCAACTCCCTCCAGCGCCCTACCGAGGCCTCATTGCTTCCATCCCATGACGCTTCGTCGCTGTTATCTGTGCCAAAGGTGGACATACCGGCTATTAGATAGATGGTCATAATGTTCTGACTGATCAGTGTATACAGGGTGTCCACCATAAAACCGGTAGACCTCACGCCCTAAATTCAAGTAACATTGAACTAACTAAAAAGGAATAGATAATAGTAACGTTAAAAACACGTAATCATCTGTTTATAAGAGATGCAGGAAGTGGCGACCATGGGCTTCCAGTCATTGCCGCCTTTATGTTACATTACCAGCAACACGGTGTAATTCTGCAGGCATGATGTAATTCCTCTAGTAATGTTTCGTTCAACATCGTCTATTTGTAAGTAGGCTGTTTAGGTTTTTATGTTGGTAACGCCAACTCTGTATGAAAATCACTGGCTGTGCTGTGTGCAGTCTGTGGCTGATTGGCATTGTTGGCATATTCGCTATTGTAGTGTTGGGCAGTTGGATGTGAACAGCGCGTAGCGTTGCGCAGTTGGAGGTGAGCCACCAGCAGTGGTGGATGTGGGGAGAGAGATGGCGGAGTTTTGAGAGAGGATGATCTGGACGTGTGTCCATCAGAGAGAGTAAATTTGTAAGACTGGATGGCATGAACTGATATATATATGTATATATAATTACTTTTGAACGCTATTGAGGTAAATACATTGTTTGTTCTCTATCAAAATCTCTCATTTGCTAAGATGTCTATCAGTAATTAGTGCCTTCAGTAGTTAGAGTCTTTTATTTAGATGGCAGTATTGGCGCTCGCTGTATTGCAGTAGTTCGAGTAACGAAGATTTTTGTGAGGTAAGTGATTCATGAAAGGTATAGGTTATTGTTAGTCAGGGTCATTCTTTTGTAGAGATTGTTGAAAGTCAGATTGCGTTGCGCTAAAAATATTGTGTGTCAGTTTAGTGTTGATCAGAAAAAGTAAAGAGAGAAATGTCTGAGTACGTTCATTTCTGTTCAGCTGTTTGAAAATCAAATAATGTAAGAGGTTTATCAGCACAGTAATTCATAAATATTTCTAAGGGGACGTTTCATATTGTGCGAGAATTGTCAGCATACACTTGACTTTTTTGTGTGCTCCATAAATAAAAATCACACGATGTTAAGTCCAGGGATCTTGAGAGCCAGGGGTCTCTACTTACAAGTCTGTCTTCAGGGAACACATTCGCGATGTGGGCCATACATTGGCTGAATGTGTCAACGGTTGCTCCATCTTGTTGGAATAATGTATACAGCTTCTCCGCGTCTGTTAACTGTGCGTAGAAAGAGACAAAGATCTCTAGATATCTGGCCCTGTTTATGGTGTAATTGAAAAATATGGGGCCAAAAATACACATGCCGGACAACGAACAATAAACACATATCTTCTCTGAGTGGAGAGGTTCTTCCTGCAGAATATGTGGGTTGTCCTGCGCCCAGTATCTGCAGTTCTGGGAATTTACATAATATGACAAATAAAATCAGGACTTATTTGACATGAAGTAATTCAAGAGGTCCAAGTAACCGTTAGCAGTTGATGTTAATATCCAGTTCCAATAATGAACTCTTTTATCCTGTTCCTAAGATTTCAATTCTTGCACCATGCTCACGCGATAGGCTTTTAATTTCATATCTTTCAGTAAGCGATGACGTGATGTACGAGAGACACCAACCTGCTCTGATAACCTCATTCCCGACTTGCGACAACTTCTCGTAAGGTCCATGCGAATTCTGTCTATAGTTTCATGGGTCATCACTGGCGGTTGCCTTCTCCTCAGCACATTCTGAACGGGTCCTACAGCCCTTAATTTCTTGTACAGATCTTGAGTAATGCTGGTCATGGGGAGTTTCCTACCAGGATACTTTGCTCGAAACATTTCTTTACATTCCTTGATGGAACCTGTGCTTATGTAACACTCAACAATATCAATTCGCTGTTCAAATGAAAACTGCCCCATTCCTGTAACAACTCAGCAATACGAGCTTCTCACAACTGACACACGAACACACAGCTACACTCAGATTTCTGAGAAAAAGAAGTGTGGCCAACATTCGAGACAGTGCTGCCACTTCATAAGCAATACGACTGCAGATGAAAAACCGTTACGTGAGGCGTACCGGTTTTATGTGGGACACCCTGTATTATATACAATAAATGTCATTGAACCTTTACTTACTTGGCAAGTGAAAGACTACATTCTCTTCCTTGGAACTGTGTGATTACGTAGAATTCTTGTCAGTGAACTTCAGCTTAACTTCCTTCAACAAACAATTAACTTCTTGCTCGCATATGTGTTTCGACTTGTCGACATGTTGCTTAACATACATATTATAAACGTTTTGATATAACTTCATGTTGAAATCAATAACATTAGCTGCTTTGCAGAATATCAAGAGTGACTCACTG
This sequence comes from Schistocerca cancellata, assembly GCF_023864275.1. NCBI lineage: Eukaryota > Metazoa > Arthropoda > Insecta > Orthoptera > Acrididae > Schistocerca > Schistocerca cancellata. The sequence continues at coordinate 826,488,741 of NC_064629.1, forward strand.
AATGACACGCAGTGATTTGGACCAGCACGGCAGAGAACTCCCGGAATGAAATCTGACACTTACGCGACACTTGCTTCAGATCGGGGAATGCCGGGCATAAACACTTATAAACCATACAGTTCAGTTCAGAGAGGCCCTAGAGATTGGTAGGCACTTTAATGTTCTCTATACTCGAGATTAATTTTATAAAACAATATATTACCCGTTATAATAATATATAATCTGAATTAAAAAGTTGATGTGAGATTTTCATTACCCTTCTCCCCCTCATTAAATGAGATTTGATGAGATTTGGCGAACTCCCTCCCCTCCCCCCTTTTTTTGTGCTCACATAATTAATAGACATCCCCTAACATACTAACGGAGGAGCTGCAAATCTTTAATCTGTCCTTACTTAATTTTCACTTCCACATTTTCAGTAACGAAATAACATTTTTTTAAAGTTATGTATATAGAGTCGATCAAATTGCAATTACTGCGCTGTATAACCGGTTGCTTCTCGGTGTATCCATTTTCCTTAAAAACAGCCATCATGGCTGTTTTTAAGGAAAATGGATACATCGAGAAGCAGATTCGTCGGGCTATGGAGTTTGGACCATCTCCGGAGGTGTATGAAGAGGAACATAGATCTGTGGCCCTTCTTCCTTATGCTGGAGGCTTATCGTTTAAGATTGGACGGATTTTAAGGAATTTTAACATTAAGAGTGTGTTCCGTCCACCTTCTAAGATTAGGGCTCTGCTTGGCTCGGTGAAAGATGATTTGGGGCTTAGGAAACCCGGTGTGTACAAAATTCCGTGTCAATGTGGGAAAGCTTACATTGGCCGTTCGATTCGCACAGTGCATGACAGGTGTGTGGAACATCGCCGTCATACGAGGCTACAACAGCGGTAGCAGAACACTGCCTAAATGAGGGACACAGTATGAAATTTGATGAAACTGTGATAGTTGCCAACATTTCCGGTTTTTGGAATAGTGTCTATAAAGAGGCGATTGAAATTAGGTTGGCTGATAATCTAATCAACAGAGACAATGGGTTTCCTCTTAGCAAGACGTGGAATCCTGTATTATCTCGCATCAAAACTGAACGTTCTTCGGTGCGGCCTTGATTGCGATATATCGTTGCCAGCAGTGTTTCACTAAGGGCGGCGCCACCTCCCTGTCTGTGGAAGGCAGAAACCGTGATGGGCGGCGCATGCGCCGTGTACTGAACGGTGGCCTATATAGGACGTCGATTTGCAACCTGGCGTCAGTTCTCAGCGGGACTCATCAGCAGAAACAGCATTTTCCTGAAGATGGCGACCAGCTGGATCGCCGAAATATCGAGTCAAGTTGATTTTAGGATCCGGCAGCAAACCCGAAGAGACTTTCAAGTTCTAGGCCCTTCAGTCCGCGTTCCTTCGAAAGAATGGACACCGCGCAGATTCCGCAGCTGTGAAACACAGTACGTAAACTGAAGGGAGATCACTGCTATCAGCTGCAGCGGGACATTAAGCGGAATCAGCGGTGACATAGTCCGTGCAGTTACGATAACGCTGTGTCCGAGATGACGCAGTGGCTACAGCACCTGCCTAGTAAGCAGGCGATCCCGGGTTCGAATCCCGGTCCGGTGCACATTTTCGCTCGTTTCCGCTGGTTCCGCTTAATGTCCCGCCGCAGCTGGCACCAGTGATCCTCCTTCAATTTACATACAGAGTTTTACAGCTGCGGGATCTGCGCGGTGTCTGTTCTTTCGAAGGAACAGGCGCCGCGCATTCAAATAAGTTCTGTGAGACACGTGCCGTGTGTGGCTGAGCGCCGTCCTATTGTAAAATGGCACAAAGGCTCTGTCGCATGAGAGGTAACACCTGAGGACGCAGGATGTCTGTGACGCATCGTTGTGCTGTCAGAGTTCCCTCAATAAATATCAACTGTGGCTTGAATTCACAGGCGATGGCTCCCTACACCATGACTTCAGGAGTAACACCGCCGTGCCTCTGCAAAACATTAGAACAGGGGCGGGCAGGAATCCTGCACGTGTGCGGTGCACTTGCACGCGTGCAGTTAACAGGTGTTCTGCGTGCACACAGGGGCAAGCTGGTCACCCGCTTATCTCCCCTCCACACCATACCTTCTGTCCGCTCCTTCCTCTGCAATGCGTTTTGTTTCCTAGCTTGCTTTATTGAATGTAGGAATAAGACTAGTAGTAGTAGTGCTTGAAAGATATCGTGGTTTGAAAGAGTACCTATTACCTAAGATACGTTTTATTTAATTATCACAGGTGGAGTGGAACAAAATAAGGTTAGTAGGAGTGCTTGAAAGATGTCGTGTTTTGAAAGAGTACCTATTACCTACGATACGTTTTATTTAATTATCACAGGTGGAGTGGAACAAAATAAGGTTAGTAGGAATGCTTGAAAGATGTCGAGTGCTTGAAAGATGTCGTGTTTTGAAAGAGTACCTATTACCTACGATACGTTTTATTTAATTATCACAGGTGGAGTGGAACAAAATTTCTACATACAGACAAACGCAAGCAGTTACTTAAATTTTCGTCACTGATGTTTGCTCTTAACCGACACTTACTAATTCAGCAAATGGTTTTCCAGCTCTCGCTATATTAAGCTCGTACCGCTGGGCTATTATTGTTGTCGTCCTGAAAAATTGAAAACGGTGCTCCATAAAATGTTAAATCAGTTGCATGAGAGACATGACGAAAGGAAGTCGCAGATCTCTCGTGACCACAGCAACTACGACAGATTCATCTAGTATCGTCAGATCGCTCTTCTTAAGCTCAGTCAATTTCCCCATCCGCTCAGAATCCGACAATAAATTGTAGTCGTCCTTGTGAAATTTGTTATAATGGCCTTCAATACTAAACTTCCGCTGACCAGCGAGAATACTGCCACATATTAAACATTTTGAATTTTCACGTTTTTACACAAAGAAAAAATGATTCTCCCATTACTTTTTAAAAGATAGCAAATCTCCACTTCTCCATTTCCTTGTTTCACTCTGCATTTTCCGGTTCTTGAAATACAACGTTGACTACGTAGTGGTCGCTACGCATCAACTTAGCCTGGTACTACACTGCCGCAACCTGCCGGCTGTCGCCACTGCCCCAGTCGACGATTGCACGCGAGCAGCACACGTGCAGCGCTGTGTGCTCATGAGCAGCGTGCAACGTTTGCCCGCCCCTGCATTAGAAGAATGTGGCCGTCATATTCGCCGACGATGGTCATCCGGGGTAGTGCAGATCTACGATTCATCGCTAAACACAATGTGAGGCTATTCATCAGAAGTTCGTGCCTACCACTCACGACAGCACTCGAAACGCAGCCGTTCGTGTTGTGATGTTAACAGCAGCGTACATAACGGACGGTACAGGATGACTCAAAATATTTCTGGGAGTCCGTTACTGACTCTCCGATGGCAGGCGCAGATGTGAAGGAATTACGACGTGCTCGATGCACATTACGGCGATCCTCCCTTTTGGCGATCAGACGTGCTCGAGCGAAACCTTGACCACGTGTATGTCCGCCTCCATGTTCCCACGAAGTCCAACATAAGGCCACTGTCACAAAAATCTACATATTGCACATTCGACCAGACGGCCAAATGGAGACTCACAAGTTGGCCCGTTTGAAACTTTTTCAGCTGCTGATAACGCTGCCTTACATGATTACACGGCCATTAACAGTGGTCACACAACATATGTCACTGTTCACGCCCTTTATATACCCTACCAGTCTGGTAACAACATTAAACACGAACAACACCCACACACTTTGGTGGCCGTTCTAATTCTCACAGACAATTGTAGCTCTAATCATCTGAACACCCTCCGACCTCGTGTGTGTGTGTGTGTGTGTGTGTGTGTGTGTGTGTGTGTGTGCGGGTACGAAGTGACACTGACATTCGACCAGGTCTTCTCGGTGCTTCACTTCTTTTGTCGGGCAGCGTATAAACTTCCAAAATATAGCACGTATAAACCTTTTTGGTAGTAGGGATGATATTTATTTCCGTTGATAACAGGTGCACAGTACAAATAAAAATAAGAGTGTCAGTAATGGCAGTTCCCCCTTGTAATGCGATCTACAACTACACTACGGCGCACATTACGAATCTAAATTTGGAGATCTGCTCCATCTACTGATATGTCTGTTTTCTGTACGTCTTGCAGTTTTCGCGCAGTTGTCTTCTGAAACCCAGGAAGTACTTACGAATAACCATGTGTAGATTCTCGAAGTGCAACGCAAAGGTAACCAGTTATAACACTAGCCTCGTTATACGCCACTCTTCCGTAACATCCTAACCTCAAGCCATGTCACTGGAAAAGCCACGTATAACACTCGTTTGCTGTGACACAAACTAGTGTTACCCTCTGGGAGGATTTTGAGTTTTGACCGTGCGTGTTTCTAATGGATGAAGCTATCGGACAATAATTTGGAATATATTGTAATTAACAGAAAAACTTAACAGGCTTTAACTTTGGGGTTCCATGAAAGTAGAAAAGTTCATACGAATGAAACAATAAACGGTCGCCAGTCCAATTAGGCACATTAATTTGAAATATTATGTTCAAGAAAATTGAATATTAGTTGTTGTAGTGAGTTTCATTAAGACTCCTTTGAATAGCGCACTGGATACACACGAATACAAGGCAATCTAAGTCGTGGGTAGCAATAGTTACCATTAACGCACAAACCAGTAATCATAGAAAGTAAATTGTACCCAACTCATAATAATAACAGTTACAATCACTATCATTACGTGACTCAGTATTGAGATGTTACTTCAGGAAGCACCGAACTAAAGTTGGACATGGAGGGGCTTCTGACTTAACTGACATGTAAATACCACAAATAAAATTAAATAATACTACAATTACACTGTTTATACTCCCATCTATAGAAATATGTCAGATTTACTTAGTAGCAATAATATTCCAATTATCTTTCTAATATGAGAAGAATATGGTGGGGATCCATAAACTGATACTGTATCACTAGTCAAACTCTATTATTATTTCAGTAGTAAGATTGAGGTCAACTAAATTTAATTCTTAGCATCACCTGGAATAGATCATGTTTCTATTTTTTTAAAGCAAATTATTCAACACTGAGCTCGATTGACTTCAAAAGAATCGTTCATGATAGTAATCAAGGCTAAATTATGTTTCAAATAAGTTTAACTTATCTGCCTTTTCCATCACCTGTGAAGCAGGTATTTTAGTCAGCAACATTTACACAGTCTGGCACTGAATTATTGCACATTTAATTCACAGAAATAAATTACTAGTTTGTTTGAAACAGAATACTCGGTTTTCTGAACACTTGGGAGGGGATCCTGCATAGGTTCATGATTAGGATAGAAGTTATGGTTCTAAACACAGGTTTATAGCACTTAGATTACTATTGAAAACACTCACACAAATTAACTGGTCCGTACTCTTATACATATCTGTATGCATGAAGTTGGTGGAGCAGTGGCGAAGTACGGTTAGCCGACACATCGCGGCTCTTGATGTCTGAATGCTCTTTACAGTTTCTTCTTGGCGAGGGATTTTTAACGTGTTAGAGACATTCCTGATTGCCGACAGTACCATGCAGCAGCCAAATCCACATCCGAGGCAAAATTCCTTGCAAAACGGCTTCCAATTGCCTCCCTTGGTACCCTCGATGTGTACTGTGCAATGGCTAGCCACTGACTGCGTACCATTGCCACCAAGGAGCCGCCCAGTTCGACGGCCAAAACCACCTTTTTCATCGCTCCAAGCCACTTCCGTTGCGGAGGGACTTCCCTACATCTTTTACGTTATATAATACAAGTGTCCTAAGCATGAACCAGCTTCCAATATACAATGTTTTCTTTAGAAGCATACATATAAAATTTCATTATTTTAAACATTATTTAGTTTTCTCCACACATACATTACAAACTTTAGATTTCCTGTCACAAATCAATGACCTTAAGTACCAAAGAACAAACACTTCATAATTATAGATACACAGTTACATACACTCCTGGAAATTGAAATAAGAACACCGTGAATTCATTGTCCCAGGAAGGGGAAACTTTATTGACACATTCCTGGGGTCAGATACATCACATGATCACACTGACAGAACCACAGGCACATAGACACAGGCAACAGAGCATGCACAATGTCGGCACTAGTACAGTGTATATCCACCTTTCGCAGCAATGCAGGCTGCTATTCTCCCATGGAGACGATCATAGAGATGCTGGATGTAGTCCTGTGGAACGGCTTGCCATGCCATTTCCACCTGGCGCCTCAGTTGGACCAGCGTTCGTGCTGGACGTGCAGACCGCGTGAGACGACGCTTCATCCAGTCCCAAACATACTCAATGGGGGACAGATCCGGAGATCTTGCTGGCCAGGGTAGTTGACTTACACCTTCTAGAGCACGTTGGGTGGCACGGGATACATGCGGACGTGCATTGTCCTGTTGGAACAGCAAGTTCCCTTGCCGGTCTAGGAATGGTAGAACGATGGGTTCGATGACGGTTTGGATGTACCGTGCACTATTCAGTGTCCCCTCGACGATCACCAGTGGTGTACGGCCAGTGTAGGAGATCGCTCCCCACACCATGATGCCGGGTGTTGGCCCTGTGTGCCTCGGTCGTATGCAGTCCTGATTGTGGCGCTCACCTGCACGGCGCCAAACACGCATACGACCATCATTGGCACCAAGGCAGAAGCGACTCTCATCGCTGAAGACGACACGTCTCCATTCGTCCCTCCATTCACGCCTGTCGCGACACCACTGGAGGCGGGCTGCACGATGTTGGGGCGTGAGCGGAAGACGGCCTAACGGTGTGCGGGACCGTAGCCCAGCTTCATGGAGACGGTTGCGAATGGTCCTCGCCGATACCCCAGGAGCAACAGTGTCCCTAATTTGCTGGGAAGTGGCGGTGCGGTCCCCTACGGCACTGCGTAGGATCCTACGGTCTTGGCGTGCATCCGTGCGTCGCTGCGGTCCGGTCCCAGGTCGACGGGCACGTGCACCTTCCGCCGACCACTGGCGACAACATCGATGTACTGTGGAGACCTCACGCCCCACGTGTTGAGCAATTCGGCGGTACGTCCACCCGGCCTCCCGCATGCCCACTATACGCCCTCGCTCAAAGTCCGTCAACTGCACATACGGTTCACGTCCACGCTGTCGCGGCATGTTACCAGTGTTAAAGACTGCGATGGAGCTCCGTATGCCACGGCAAACTGGCTGACACTGACGGCGGCGGTGCACAAATGCTGCGCAGCTAGCGCCATTCGACGGCCAACACCGCGGTTCCTGGTGTGTCCGCTGTGCCGTGCGTGTGATCATTGCTTGTACAGCCCTCTCGCAGTGTCCGGAGCAAGTATGGTGGGTCTGACACACCGGTGTCAATGTGTTCTTTTTTCCATTTCCAGGAGTGTAGTATAAACATACTTCTGATCGATATAGGTGTTACACGGTGTCTGGCCTATACGAGATATTTTTAAGCTGAATAAACACTAACATGTGTCATTTCGTGCTCATTCCCAGATAAAATGCTATAGCCTTTGTTGTTGAACCTGAAGATGCATTAAGCATTGAAACTAATCTCTCACTCAAACTACAGCACAAAACGTTTCGAGAGATACTTGTAAATGCAAGGAAACTGGTACTGTGTGTCATACTAATTCAAGTTCAATGCCCTTACTCCTAGCAGAGGTCGAAGTTCTTTCCCCAGATGAAAATGTCGGCATACTCCCTCAAAAGTTTCTTGCTCACCAATGTAGTGTCCCTTTCATGTTGTTGTGAATGTAAGGGTGGTTACCGGTATTTCGGTTAACAACCTGTGTGAGCTGGGAAATTAACAGTTAACATATATGTGAAGAAAGATGCACCTGGCCATGAGGTGTGAAGACTCGAAATCTATCATACAATAAAACAGCGTAACTGCAGCCTGAGACTATTTCGTTTATTGTTATTTCAATAACTTCTTTTTATATTTTTCCTGCCGGCCGGAGTGGCCGTGTGGTTCTAGGCGCTACAGTCTGTAGCCGAGCGACCGCTACGGTCGCAGGTTCGAATCCTGCCTCGGGCATCGATGTGTGTGATCTCCTTAGGTTAGTTGGGTTTAATTAGTTTTAAGTTCTAGGCGACTGATGACCTCAGAAGTTTAGTCGCATAGTGCTCAGAGCCATTTGAACCATTTATATTTTACCATGCGAGAAGAAGCTGTTGTAATACAATGGATATAGATTTGGAAGGATGTGGTTCAAATCACCGTCCGGCCATGCATATTTAGGTGTCCTTTGGTCTCCCTAAATCTCTATAGTCGAATGAAAATACGGCTCTCTTGAAAAGGAGCATCTGCTCCAACTCTAGTGACCTCATCCACACACATTACGAGGGCGTGCTGAAAAGTAATGCCTCACCAATTTTTTTCTGTATTCAACACCGGTTGAGGTACTACATGTTATGCATATTAATCGGTCGAATTTCTCGCTTTGCTGACGCAAGTTGCAGCCGTTTGCTACTAGAGGGCTCTGAACTGTAGTGTGTAACATGATGGTGTATATCGTATCTATGTCGGTGCGAGAGAAACAACGCCTTGGGTTAACTGTCATCGATCATCCTCTATGCAGTCCCGACTTGGCCCCACCCGAATTTCACATGCTACCAAAACTTAAAGAACACCTTCAAGGACTTTGATAGTGATGAAGCGGTGCAAGTAGAAGTGAGGTTGTGGCTCCGTCAATAAGGTCCAACACTGTACAGTAACGGTAACAACAAACTAGTCTCTCACTATAAGAAATGTGTTCGTCGCCAGGGTGGCTATGTTGAGACATAAATAGGTAAACATGAAGTATAAAGAAGTGGAACGTCAGTAAAGTTTGTTTCATTTTAAAAGCTTTCACATAAAAAATTCGGAGGCATTATTTTTCAGTACACCCTCTCCTGCAGTGGTCCCTGAGTGTATATTTGATCTAATCTCAGGAACTACCACAGAGATTTTGATACAGTTTTCACTAATGTGTGTGTGAAATCTTATGGGACTTAACTGCTATGGTCATCAGTCCCTAAGCTTACACACTACTTAACCTAAATTATCCTAAGGACAAACACACACACCCATGTCCGAGGGAGGACTCGAACCTCCGCCAGAACCAGCCGCACAGTCCATGACTGCAGCGCCCAGACCGCTCGGCTAATCCCGCGCGGCTTTCACTAATAGATAGACTGATTCATGAGGAAGGATTGTGTATATAAGTCAAAAATGTTTCTTGCACAATTGCTAAACTATGAGGAATTAAATTCCTCCACCGCTGTAAAAACGATGCCATTAGCATATAGCGGTGAATGTCAGAAGTACTTGGAATCACGTAAGTGTCAGGCTGGCATAAGCTGGAACTACCGGAAGACTGGCGCGAGCTACCGTCGACTTTATGCACGACCTACGATGCAGGATGTATCAGATATTAACCTGATAAGAATATATTTGTAGGTATAGTGTTAATGTTTAAGGGAGAGAATGGAAATGCTGGAAAAGGTCACACAGAAGATGTAGCTCGCACTCGACTGGTGCTGGGTTGACTGGGTAGCGCCGTAGCTCGCAGCTCCCCGTCATCGCCACGAGATGTCTCCCCAAACGCCAATAAAATTTGAAACAGATAACATTCCTGCCACCTGAGAACTTTCCTGTCGTGCACTGCTTAAATCGTTTGAGTTATATGAAAATGATGATATTAACTTACCTAACGTTCTTTGCTGACTATTAATTATAGCTCTACACAGTGATCCATAACAAAATTACTGCCACACCAGGCAAGTTGTCTGGCCATAGGTACTTAGTGTTACCTGTGCAAATCCGGGGATGACGACTTGACCTGATTCCTTTCCTCCATCTGCTCCTTTTCCTAGAACATATCTGCGTCCTCTACAGCTCCTGCCAACTTGATCCCCCCCCATCTTTTGTTGGTCCTCTCCTCTCCAATCCCTCTTCTGCGCCTTCACCGTTGTGTCCCCCCTACCCTCCACCTCTACACCCTTCATCTCCTTTCCCAAAATGGCTTCCATCGACTCCCCTTCCCGGATGATGCCCTTTCTCCCTCCATTTATCCCTCCTATCTGATCCTCACCTTCCCCTCCCTTCCTCTGTCCTTTTCCCGGGCTGCCTCTCCCCCCTTCCATCCTGTTCTTCCCCTGAATACCTTCTCTCTGACTTCCTTCTCTCCCCCGAGTCCTTTGGCTCTCCCCTCCACTGCCTTACTCACTCCTTCTCGCGTCTGCCCAACCCCCCCCCTTTCTCTATCGGTCCGCCCCCCCCCCCCCCATCTGCCACTGTGTCACCTCTGTAGTGCTGTTTTAAGTGAGTGTTCAGTGTTGTGCGTCCCCTCTCAGTGTTACGAACAGCCACCATACTGTCGCTAGTTGTGTTTTTTATCTCGTGCGAACAGAAACCAGACTGTCGCAGAGTTTTTTAATTGTGCCTGTCTATTTACTATGTTTTTTAATCAGCATCACCGACCATTTGTTTTTATATTTTCTTCGCATCTTTTTCTCCATGTTTCAGCTTTTAACAGTCACCGTTTTATCGCCTGCTTTTAATGTTCTCATATCTCCTCATTCTGTTTTTTAACTTTTCTGTAGGCTGCAGAGCGGCGTATTGTGCTGCTACCAGCCCGCGCTCCTCTGGGGGAGGGGATCGAAATCCAATAAAGAAAGACAAAAACCGGGGCTGAACTCTAGTATTCATATAAAACAGCCAGCGGTCAAACAAAATTTGATTTACTATAACCAGTTACGCTAGTCATATCCGAACATTATTAGATAATCATTGTCCCAATGGCAACACGTTAAGTATTGAAGGTACCCACAGTCAATCACGATGTGACGTGTGTTTGACTGTGCTGCCGAGCGGTATTATTAATCCCCTGACGTGTAGCTACCAGGGCAATAATTATCTGATGCTCGACTCTGACGAGCGAAACTGGTTGCAGTAATCAAACTGTGTGCGACCTACGGCTGCTTTATGTGAACCTCTGTGTCCCCAGCAGGCCCTGACTAGATTTTCTAGTGACCTCATCGTCGACAAGGTATTAAGCTCTTATCTCCCTCTCCTCGTTTTTTATTTTGTTTCCTAAAATGAAGCTTGGCCCATCAACGTGCTTTAATTAACGCAGGAGTAGTAATATCACATTATGTAGGAAATAAGATTCAGTGTTAAACACTGAAATTACACCAAAATCTGCTGTTCGACGATGAAAAAAGGCAGTCTGTCATTTTAACCTTACATGTAATTTTAAATCATTTTCCCCTAGAGCTACAAAGAGGTTCTGGTTCCTACTCGTAGAACCGGAAGTTCATCCAGCCTCAGTCGTCAGTGAAACATCATGAAACTGTTTACTATCACGTCTGTTGTTAGAGAAATATACCATTTAATTGAGAACTTTTAGGTTAGGGCTGAGCGTGACAGTTATGGATATCAGTATAAAATACAAATTACTTTAACCAGTCACATTTGCTGTTCATCCTATAACGAGTTTCGGAGGAATTATCTTTGCTTATTTCAATTTATAGAAAATGTATGTCATGTAAATGATACTGGAAAATCGGCCTGTGACCACAGACCACACTGCCCAAAATAAGTCGTACATACAAATCGTTTACGCTTTATACTTACTTACTTACTTCAAGAATCATAAAAGAAGGTTGTATACCTGGAGGAATCCTGGAGATACTAAAAGGTATCAGATAGATTATATAATGGTAAGACAGAGATTTAGGAACCAGGTTTTAAATTGTAAGACATTTCCAGGGGCAGATGTGGACTCTGACCACAATCTCTTGGTCATAAACTGCAGACTGAAACTGAAGAAACTGCAAAAAGGTGGGAATTTAAGGAGATGGGACCTGGATAAACTGAAAGAACGAGAGGTTGTAGAGAGTTTCAGGGAGAGCATAAGGGAACAATTGACAGGAATGGGGGAAAGAAATACAGTAGAAGAAGAATGGGTAGCTCTGAGGGATGAAGTAGTGAAAGCAGCAGACGATCAAGTAGGTAAAAAGACGAGGGCTAATAGAAATCCTTGGGTAACAGAAGAAATATTGAATTTAATTGATGAAAGGAGAAAATATAAAAATGCAGTAAGTGAAGCAGGCAAAAAGGAATACAAACGTCTCAAAAATGAGATCGACAGGAAGTGCAAAATGGCTAAGCAGGCATGGCTAGAGGACAAATGTAAGGATGTAGAGGCTTGTCTCACTAGGGGTAAGATAGATACTGCCTACAGGAAAATTAAAGAGACCTTTGGAGATAAGAGAACCACTTGTATGAACATCAAGAGCTCAGATGGAAACCCAGTTCTAAGCAAAGAAGGGAAAGCAGAAAGGTGGAAGGAGTATATAGAGGGTCTATACAAGGGCGATGCACTTGAGGACAATATTATGGAAATGGAAGAGGATGTAGATGAAGATGAAATGGGAGATACGATACTGCGTGAAGAGTTTGACAGAGCACTGAAAGACCTGAGTCGAAACAAGGCCCCGGGAGTAGACAACATTCCATTAGAACTACTGACGGCCTTGGGAGAGCCAGTCCTGACAAAACTCTACCATCTGGTGAGCAAGATGTATGAGACAGGTGAAATACCCTCAGACTTCAAGAAGAATATAATAATTCCAATCCCAAAGAAAGCAGGTGTTGACAGATGTGAAAATTACCGAACTATCAGTTTAATAAGTCACAGCTGCAAAATACTAACGCGAATTCTTTACAGACGAATGGAAAAACTGGTAGAAGCGGACCTCGGGGAAGATCAGTTTGGATTCCGTAGAAATGTTGGAACACGTGAGGCAATGCTAACCTTACGACTTATCTTAGAAGAAAGATTAAGAAAAGGCAAACCTACGTTTCTAGCATTTGTAGACTTAGAGAAAGCTTTTGACAATGTTGACTGGAATACTCTCTTCCACATTCTAAAGGTGGCAAGGGTAAAATACAGGGAGCGAAAGGCTATTTACAATTTGTACAGAAACCAGATGGCAGTTATAAGAGTCGAGGGACATGAAAGGGAAGCAGTGGTTGGGAAAGGAGTGAGACAGGGTTGTAGCCTATCCCCGATGTTATTCAATCTGTATATTGAGCAAGCAGTAAAGGAAACAAAAGAAAAATTCGGAGTAGGTATTAAAATTCATGGAGAAGAAGTAAAAACTTTGAGGTTCGCCGATGACATTGTAATTCTGTCAGAGACAGCAAAGGACTTGGAAGAACAGTTGAATGGAATGGACAGTGTCTTGAAAGGAGGATATAAGATGAACATCAACAAAAGTAAAACAAGGATAATGGAATGTAGTCGAATTAAGTCGGGTGATGCTGAGGAAATTAGATTAGGAAATGAGACACTTAAAGTAGTAAAGGAGTTTTGCTATTTAGGGAGCAAAATAACTGATGATGGTCGAAGTAGAGAGGATATAAAATGTAGACTGGCAATGGCAAGGAAATCGTTTCTGAAGAAGAGAAATTTGTTAACATCGAGTATAGACTTAAGTGTCAGGAAGTCGTTTCTGAAAGTATTTGTATGGAGTGTAGCCATGTATGGAAGTGAAACATGGACGATAACTAGTATGGACAAGAAGAGAATAGAAGCTTTCGAAATGTGGTGCTACAGAAGAATGCTGAAGATAAGGTGGGTAGATCACGTAACTAATGAGGAGGTATTGAATAGGATTGGGGAGAAGAGAAGTTTGTGGCACAACTTGACTAGAAGAAGGGATCGGTTGGTAGGACATGTTCTGAGGCATCAAGGGATCACCAATTTAGTATTGGAGGGCAGCGTGGAGGGTAAAAATCGTAGAGGGAGACCAAGAGATGAATACACTAAACAGATTCAGAAGGATGTAGGTTGCAGTAGGTACTGGGAGATGAAGAAGCTTGCACAGGATAGAGTAGCATGGAGAGCTGCATCAAACCAGTCTCAGGACTGAAGACCACAACAACAACAACAACTTACTTACTTCGTCTTACAGGATTCTGTTAGCCTGTTCCGACCTCAATTTTCCTGCCTAGGAATTCTAATATTCTCCATCCTAAAAATTTGGTTTTTCCCACTTTTTCTTATTTTGGGAAAATCAATCACTGAACGATAATATGTTGTTACATGACTACTATTATCACCACAACGCAAATGGCTACGTTTGGAGTAGTGTCTTGATTGGGAAGCACGCACTGCTGATGAATGGCATCGTATTGTGTTTTCTACTATCCCGGATGACCATCTGATCTTTTCATAGCCGTTTCTTTATCTTTTAGGTAGCATCCTTTCGCCGCATTTCAGACGACTGTATTTTGTTTCGATAATGTGTTTTATTCACACAAGTCTCGCTTCCGATCATCAGTGTTGCCACAGCCACAGTCTTATAAGCTTTGAGTCTCTTCTCTCGTCTTACCTCCGACGTTCGCTACATTGTTCCACACATATACTGAAATCGATGAAGTTTTTTCTTCACTTCATCCTCATCGTTAAAAAAAAATCACAACCAGGATCAGCGAAGCTTGATGGTGGAGGTACAGTACTTCGGAACGTGTAGAGGGAAGAATAATAAATGTGGATTGTATTTTCAACTGATGTCAGTATAAACTTCCAAAAAGACGTGCTGTAACATGGTCGTCGACCAAAGCCGACCGAGGTTACAATGGACATGTGAACATTTCAATGGATTTTGGAACAGCAACAAATTGCTTTACTAAACAACTCTTGCCAATTTTTGGTTAACATGATGACTGTATACGCACTAGGTGACAGTTCCTGTGTAAGTATTGGAACACCATTAACCCACAAGGAATGTCATTCGTAGGGGTACAGTATGCTTTGGATGTTATCGGTAATAATGGAAACTACGACTTACATGTGTACCTATCACTATTTTGTGCATTTGGTAAGTTGTAAGGTGTGAAGTTTAGCACCTTTTTCAAATCCTGGATCTATAATTTAATACGAAAACCTCAGATGTATATTTGTAGTGTATATCGCTAAACAATAAATAGCTATCTTTCTATTACATGTCTGTTAGAGTAACATTCGTCCTAAAGGTATCATGTAGGAAATAATATATGTTTTCTTGTCTTGACATGATGAAAGTCTTACGACAGATATCACTGGCATTGCAAAATATCCGCTTTGCATTAGAGTAGGTGTAATCTTAACTTGGCTGCAAGATGTATCACATTGATACACAAGGTGACTTTACTGACGGGCCAAGTACAACAAATTCATACACATATTGAATTCATACACATATTGAATTCAAATGGATATATAGTTGCTCTGGTCTCCTGGAGAGGCCGTGCACTATACGACTATAGTGCACTATACGACTATAGTGTGACAGTTGACTCTTGTAGTCTGCCCTGCAGTCAACTGTTTCCTTGCGTTTGCGGCCTCTGTTACACTCGCGGTTAACTCGAGCAGCTAGAGGTTATGTGTGTTTTAAGTCTTTTTTCTGTGAATATTTGAGCTTGTTTTCTTGTGAGTTTGTGACAACGTCCGACACGAAGGCAGTTGCGGGTTGGTTGGACGAGGAAAGCGATTTCAGTGAGAGTGAGGTCAGTTTTTTTGCCGAATTATCTGACAGCGATGATGCTGAAGACATTTCTGAGAGTTCTGATCGTGATTCCAATTACTCTGATGCAGGCGGGCAGGGAAAAAAACGACCAGCTGTTGTGGAATCAGAAAATGTGCCTCCCAGAGACATCTCCGAAGTTACTTGACATAACGTAACTACAAATATAAATGATTTTACCACAGCCTGTAATGAAGGAATTGCTGATCATGTGAAGACGAAAGTTGCTGGATGATCTGATGAATTGGATTTTTACTAGTTGTTTTTTGATGACCCAGTTTTGGAAATTATTGTCACTGTGACGAATCGTTACGCTGAGCAACGAATTACTGACACTATTTTCAATGAAAAATGTAATGGAGAAATTATACGTTTTTTTTTTTTTCGTTTTGTGAATTCATTTGGATCGAAAACCTAACACACCAAAACTATTAGTCAAAGAATGGAATGTACAAAAATTAAGAAAGGAATTGCCCCACAACGTGGTTGAGGCTCTTGTGAGTACGCTACATTTTTCTGGCGCCGCGCGGGATTAGCCGAGCGATCTAAGGCGCTACGGTCATGGACTGTGCGGCTGGTCCCGGCGGAGGTTCGAGTCCTCCCTCGGGCATGGGTGTGTGTGTTTGTCCTTAGGATAATTTAGGTTAAGTAATGTGTAAGCTTAAGGACTGATGACCTTAGCAGTTAATCCCCATAAGATTTCACACACTTTTTTTCTGACGGTTCTGACACAAACAAAGCCAATCTATACAAAATTTCACGATTAGTTGACCTACTAAACGGTAAATTTTACGAAGTGTATTGTCCTCGTGAGAAAGTTTGCATACTATCACACTGTGTAGAGGAAGGCTGGGGTTTCGTCAGTATGTTCCGCGGAAATGTAAATATGATCTCAAGCTATTCAAACTATTTGTTGAGGGAGGCTGTACCTGGCACATGAAAGAGTATACTGAGAAGGAGATTGCTCCCACAGATCATAAAGTGTCTTTCCGTGTAGTGATGGAGTTGATGGATCCATTGTTGAATTTCGGACTCACTCTGTACGTCGACAAATACTACACAAGTACTGCTTTAGCCCAAAAGTTGAACGAACATTCAACCCCCCTTGTAGGTACATTGAGGAATAACAGGAAGTACAATCTAACGACCCTAATGAAGGGGAAGGCCAAGAAAGATGAACTGTCACGCATGCAAAGTAACGCAAATTTTAGTGTAGGAAAATGGAAGGACAAGAGAGATGTCTCGTTTCTGATCACTAAAAAGTTCCAGAAATGTTAGCAACCACCTCAAGGAAACGAGCAACTAAAAAACGATCCACAACGTTGGAATATAATGCCACAAAATCCTCCATAGACGTGTCAGATCAAATGGCGTCTTATGCCACTATTTTACGAGGAGTGAAGTGATACCGAATGTTGGATTAGAGCTGCTCACAAATACGGCAGCTGTCAATGCTCAGTGGTATCTACAAGCAAATAATTGACAAAAATGTGCGCTGAACCGAATTTCGAGCGTAAGTTGCACTTGCATTAATGAACATTGGACACCCAACAGATGTACCATGATCACCAGGAACGTCAAGTTCACGGAACCATGTCTTGCAAGAAACCTGCAGCAAGAGAAACAGGTGCACATCATGTTATCGAGGATATTCTCATAAGTTTGATCGAGCTGAAGCAATAAAGAAATCAAAGCAATTCATCACAAACTGTAAGGGTTGTCCAAATGTAAAGTTGATGTCCTTGAAATGTTTTTTCATTACTGATACTTGTAAATTAAGGCATACAACCCATTAATTAATTCACATATGTTGTTACATTTGCAGTCAATTTGTAAAGAAACCTACTGAGGCACTGAATATACAAAATTAGCATTATTTTTTCTCTAGTCTTAAAAAAATAAATGTCATTCGTCTGAAATGTCGAAAGAAGTCTTGGTTTGTTATGAAAGGGTGAGCATAATTTGTACACCGGGTGATCAAAAAGTCGGTATAAATTTGAAAACTTAATAAACCACGGAATAATGTAGATAGAGAGGCAAAAATTGACACACATGCTTGGAATGACATGGGGTTTTATTAGAACAAAAAAAACGCCTCATATTGCTAGACGCGTGAAAGATCTCTTGCGCTCGTCGTTTGGTGATGATTGTGTGCTCAGCCGCCACTTTCGTCATGTTTGGCCTCCCAGGTCCCCAGAGCTCAGTCCGTGCGATTATTGGCTTTGGGGTTACCTGAAGTCGCAAGTGTATCGTGATCGACCGACATCTCTAGGGATGCTGAAAGACAGCATCCGGCGCCAATGCCTCACCATAACTCCGGACAAGCTTTACAGTGCTGTTCACAACATTATTCCTCGACTACAGCTATTGTTGAGGAATGATGGTGGACATAGTGAGCATTTCCTGTAAAGAACATCATCTTTGCTTTGTCTTACTTTGTTATGCTAATTATTGCTATTCTGATCAGATGAAGCGCCATCTGTCGGACATTTTTTGAACTTTTGTATTTTTTTGGTTCTAATAAAACCCCATGTCATTCCAAGCATGTGTGTCAATTTGTACCTCTCTATCTACATTATTCCGTGATTTATTCAGTTTTCAAATTTATACTGACTTTTTGATCACCCGGTACACATGGCCTAGCAGGAATTGTATTGAAGAAATCAAGTTCACAGGCCATGTGTCTAACAGTTATGCACACCAGCAGCCAATGTGTTAAACTTCAATCATTTATTTGCATTATCGTCCGTCATTTGTCATATGCAGGGTGTTAAAAACAAAGTATTCCATATTTCCAGGGGTGTTAGTATGGACCAAAACAAGACAAAACTACCCAGTTAATACAGGCTCTAAAATGCATACCTCGAGAGCTTAGCACGTGTTTATCTTCGCTACTGTGAAACACGTCACTCCTGCTGCAAGCTCTTTATTTGTACGAAAGGAATGCAATAAAAGAATGAGGACATGTTCCTCTGATTTTGTCCATTGACACAGCATGCCATAAGCACGTGTTAGTGTTGTTGCTGTAAAAGTTATTCACAATTCTGGACCGTGCGGTCTAGGGCGCCTTGCCACGGTTCGCGCGGCTCACCCCGCCGGGGGTTCGAGTCCTCCCTTGGGCATGGGTGAGTGTGTTGTCCTCAGCGTAAATTAGTTTAAGTTAGATTAAGCAGTGTGTAAGCGTAGAGACCGATGACCATAGCAGTTTGGTCCCATAGAACACACGACAGATTTCTTCTACAATTCTGGCTGAGTGCAGCACATGCATTAATTCCAATGCAATTACGAGGGCGTGCTGAAAACTAATGCCTCAGAATTTTTTATTCTGTTCTCAACACCCGTTGAAGTATTACACGTCACGCATATTAGTTGCTCGACTTTCTCGCTTTGTTGATGTAAGTTGCAACCCTCTGCCGCCAGTGGGTTCCGAATTGTAGCGTGTAACATGGCGGCTTGTAGCGTAACTATGCCGTTGCGCGAGAGAGTCTCACAAAACTGAAGGCACGAAATGGAAGAGTTCGTCCACACAGGGAGCATCCTCTCCTTCAGCACGACAATGCCAGACCACACACGAGCGCTGCGACATCTGCAACAATCCAACGCCTCGGGATCACTGTCATTGATGATGATGATGTTTGGTTTGTGGGGCGCTCAACTGCGCGGTCATCAGCGCCCGTACAAAGTCCCGATTTTTACACAGTCCATTTTTTTTTATCCAATCCAATCTAGCAACTGTCACAAATGATGATGATGTTTAAACAATAAGGACAACACAAACACCCAGTCCCCGGGCAGAGAAAATCCCCAACCCGGCCAGGAATAGAACCCAGGACCCCGTGATCCCGAGGCAGCAACGCTCGCCACTAGACCACGAGCTGCGGACCCTGTCATTGGTCATCCTTCATACAGTCCCGACTCGTCCCCCTCCGATTTTCATCTGTTTCCAAAACTTATACAACACCTTCAAGGAATTCGCTTTGATAGTGATGAAGCGGTGCTAGCAAAGGTAAGGCTGTGGCTCCTTCAACAAAAGTCAAACATTCTGCATCTAAATCTACATGGTTACTCTGCAGTTCACACTTAAGTGCCTGCAGAGGGTTCATCGAACCATTTTCATACTACTTCTCCACTATTCCACTCTCAAATGGCGCGTGGGAAAAAGGAGCACCTAAATCTTTCCGTTCGAGCTCTATTTTCTATTATTTTACTATGATGATCATTTCTCCCTACGCTAGCCGGAGTGGCCGTGCGGTTCTAGGCGCTACAGTCTGGAACCGAGCGACCGCTACGGTCGCAGGTTCGAATCCCGCCTCGGGCATGGATGTGTGTGATGTCCTTAGGTTAGTTAGGTTTAATTAGTTCTAAGTTCTAGGCGACTGATGACCTCAGAAGTTAAGTCGCATAGTGCTCAGAGCCATTTTTCTCCCTACGTAGGTGGGTGCTAACAAAATATTTTCACATTCAGAAGAGAAAGTTGGTGATTGAAATTTCGTAAATACATCTCACCTCAAAGGAAACCGCCTTTGTTTCAGTGACTGCCACCACAACACGCGTATCATATCAGTGACACTCTCACCCCTATTGCGCGATAACACGACACGGGCTGCCCTTCTTTGCACTTTTTCGATGTCCTCCGTCAATCCTACCTGGTAAGGATCCCACACCGCGCAGCAATATTCCAGCAGAGGACGGACAAGTGTAATGTAGGCTGTCTCTTTAGTGGGTTTGTCGTGTCTCCTAAGTGTTCTGCCAACAAATCGCAGTCTTTGTTTCGCCTTCCCCACAATAATATCTTTCTGGTCTTTCCAATTTAAGTTGCTCGTAATTGCAATTCCTAGGTATTTAGTCGAATTGACAGCCCTTAGATTTGTGCGATTTATCTTATACCCAAAATTTATCGGATTTCTTTTAGTACCCATGTGGATGACCTCGCACTTTTCTTTGTTTAGTGCCAATTGCCACTTTTCGCACCGTACAGAAATTCTCTCTAGGTCATTTTGTAATTGGAATTGATCGTCTGATGATTTTACTAGGCTGTAAATTACAGCATCATCTGCAAACAATCTAAGGGGGATGCTCAGATTATGACCTAGATCATTTATGTAAATCAGGAACAACAGAGGACCTATGCACTACCTTGCGGAACGCCAGATATCACTTCCGTTCTACTCGATGATTTACCGTCTATTTACAGTGACGGTACCAATAAACTGGTCTCTCGTTCAGAGAAATGTGTCCGTCGTCAGGGTGACTATGTTGAGAAACAAATATGTAGACACGAAGACTAAGATGCAGAATCTTAATAAAGTTTGTTTTATTGAAAAAGCTTTGAGAGTTTTCATATAAAAAATTCGTGGCGTTACTTTTCAGCATGCGATCATCGTTTGTGTTTTGATAAGTTTGTGAAATGTTTAAACATTATTGTTTAGTGTTTGCACTTGCCAGCATAATCGAAGCCTATTATTACACACGGGAAATTGCTGACGCGATCCTCTGTTATTGTCTGTCAAACGGAACAGCCGTCGAGCCCGTGTCCATATGAAATTAATCCTGTCTGGTAAGGTTCAAAAACAATACTAATGTAACAGTCGAACGAGTGTTTTCTAAGGCATTTCATATGTGAATGAATCTGAGTTTCCTCTTCTTTTCCTACAAATAATTTCATCTGGTCATTCATTTTAGATCGCTCTGCATGGTTACTACGCACTAGGTATTTTACGGTTGTTACAGTTTCCAATGATTTGCCGCCGATAGTGTAATGTAACTGTCATTAAATTTTCACCTATTCATACTCAATACGCTATATGTTCAGAATCAACAGTCAGTTCCTGTACTAATTGAAGATCCTCTGCAGTACCTCCTGCAGGCTGCTAATTTTCTTGTGCTGTTACTTTTCTATAAATATTACTACCGTTCGCGTGCAGCCTTAGGAGCTTTCGTCTTTGTCCATTAGATCATTTATATTGGGTGAAGACTTGGAGGTCGGTATGCGAGTCCTCATCCAGAATCAAGACAAAAGTTTATCTAGCAAAATCACATCGGGTGCATTTTGAAAATACGAAAACGAGGAGGTGACTACACTGTCACCTTATGCTGCCAATTGGAATGTGTAAAGGAACGTGTATCTCTCACACTACCGTACCAGCCATTGTAGCTCACGGAGTAGGCTACTGGGACATCAGACCCACATCCACCATGGAATCCTCGTTAGGTTCCTTTTCTATATTTTAGACGTCTGTTTCCTAGTTCTCGTCGTTTATAAACAGGTCATAATTTTGTCACATGACAATAGCGCATCACATGGCAGTGGGAGCCATTAAACTGCATGTAAGTGTCTACTAATCGCGCACAACGATGGCTGGTCCTGTCAACTTCATGTAGGGCTGCTTCCCATTGGGTACACAAAAGATGAATAACTCGATATGCTTTTGGTGCTGAGTGCATCCGATAATCAAGCAGCTGCCGCTGCTTGTGTGTATGCTGCACGGTACCCCCAAAGGCGCCATTCCGATGAGAATGTTTTTCGTCGACTAGGGCAACGCCTTGGAGAAACCAGTAATCTTGGTCCACCAGTAATGGACAGAGGTCGTCCAAGGACTAGACGTACTCCACAAACAAAGAACACGATTCTTGAAACCGTTCACCAATCACGTCGGCGAAGTACTCGTGGTATTGCACGACAGTTCCAGATAACTTGAAGATTGGTTGTTAAAGTGTTGCGCGATGAAAAACAGCATCCATATCATATCACGTTAATTGAACACCAGCGGCCAGAAGACCGTATTCGACGAGTACAGTTTTGCGGATGGTTTTTTGCACAAAGTGGAAGATAACGAACATTTTACAAATAACGTGATATGGGCTGACGAATCTAGCTTCACTCGTTAGGGTATTTTCAATCCCCACAATATCTGTTACTGGTGGGAACACAATCCTAGTATCACCCGTGAACATGGCTTTCAGGCACGCTTTGGCGTAAACCTGTGGGATTGAATCGAGGGAGGAGTGCTTTTGGACCCTTACCTATTGCCGGACAAGTTGAATGCACCGTTTTATCGTGCGTTTCTTTGCAATACTTTGCCTGACTCATTAGAAAACCTTCCACTTGGTGTTCGGTGATAGCTATGGTTTCAGCACTATTGTGCACAGTCACACTTTGGAAAGAATGTATGTAACTATTTCAGTGAAGCGTTTCCAGGGAATAGGATTGTCTTGGAGATCCAGTGTTCAGTCCTCCACTTTCCCCAGATCTTAATCTACTAGATTTCTACTCGTGGGCCGCGCGGGATTAGCCGAGAGGTCCAAGGACGCTGCAGTCATGGACTGTGTGGCTGGTTCGGCCGAGGTTCGAGTCCTCCCTCGGGCATGGGTGTGTGTGTGTTTGTCCTTAGGATAATTTAGGATAAGTAGTGTGTAAGCTTAGGGACTGATGACCTTAGCAGTTAAGTCCCATAAGATTTCACACACATTTGAACATTTTTTTCTGCTCGTGGGGACATTCAAAGGAAGAAGTTTATAGTACTTCACCAATGGATGCATACGACCTAATAGCTCTCGTCCATAACGCATCGGCAATGGTGGATGCAGGTGTGCTGGGTACGGTCCAGCAAAGTATGATCCAGTGAGAGGTGAAGTGTTTGTAAATGCAAGGCGGTCGCTTTGTACATCTTCTCTAAGGAAATAAGCCTGGATTTCAAATGTACAGAAAGTTATTATAGTGCCTAACATAATGTGCGATCTGGTGTAGCCTACCTATTGTGTTTTCTGTACCTCATTGACTACATATAGACGATGTAACTGTGTCCGCTATTACTTTCTGTGACTTTATTTGTGTCATGGACGAAACAAAGTGGCCGCTACGTGTGTAAGAAGTTAAAGTTATGCCTTTATGTTTAAATAAAGGTAACAGTAAAATAGAAAGAAATACACAAGATACTGCATTGTGGAGTTGTAAATTGGTTACAATTTGACGCTTTAAGTGAAAAAAAGAAACATTTGTTGTGAACGCGACTCTGACATCGGCGAGACTGCATATTCCTTCCCCACACATTGCCTCGTTTCACGATCTAATGGGACAGCTGCGGCACAGCGCAGAGTTTAGGCTATCCGTTCTTGGCCGCACTGCGCGCAGTTACAGCATTGCAAGAGCCTCGTTTTTTAAATCGCAATGCTATTAAATCTATAGGTGGGGCTAGGTTTCGCTAGATACACTTTTGTCTTGAACTGAGATTAGGAACCGCAAGCCGATCGTCAAGTGCGGCATTTTTTCTTCGCCCAGTGTGTGTTGTAAAGAGTAACGCTCTACAACACTGTTTAGGTTACTCCCAACATTACTCGCATAGCTTGCTAATTCGTGCCTTTAAGAACGTGTGTTGAGTTTTATCTGCCAGGAGGTCCTGAATCCAAATCACAAATCTCGCAGGACACTCTGTTCGCTCTTTTCCTGCCGACTCCCGGCGGCATCAACCAAGGCGCTGTCGTTTATAGCACTCAGGATATCAACCAAATACAGAGCTTGGTGCGTTTCAGAAGATAAATGTTTGTGGAATCCATGCTGATTCACACAGAGGAGATATAAGTTTCCCAAAATATCACAATAGACGACCATCAATCGTGTTCCAGTTCTACAGCAGATTTACGTCAGCTGTAAAGGTATATGATTATCATCTTGGTGTTCCATTTGGCAGTATTGTTAGCACTTGGCCGATTTGACCCTGTGTGGCTTGTTACTGCTAGATAGGGAAGTACCAAGTGGTGAGACCTCAAGATGCTGGATAGTATAAATGAAAGTGAAGCCCGGCGTGAAACTCGCTTTTTCTCAGCCGCGGTTCATTTCCATAACAATAAACATGTTTATCTCTAGCATTGTGTGTTCCACGACCTCGATGACTCATCTCCTCTACTGGCTGAGAACGATTCTTGTATGGTAATACTGAAACCGAACAGCGACTTGCGTTTGAAAAATAGGGCTCACATTTCCTCCAGCCACATCAGTTGGCGTCTACGCACAAGCGAGTGAGCAGTTATTTATCATGGCATACAATGTAATCGTGTGTATTCCATACATGAGAATTTTATAAAATTTAGAGGAACTGTGAAATTATAAGGTATTAAAATAGAAATATAGACGAAATGACATGTACATTGGATTAATTATTACTTTTTTGGAATTACTTTTTCGAAATTAAGTAAGTACTATACAGTGGATTTCAGTACGATGTCGAAGAAGACATCACAAGATATCGGAATTTCTCAGACTAAGCTATCAAATGTATTTAGAAAGAAGGGGTCTAAATAGACATATCAGAAAAAGTGTTGCATCACCCCAGTTCCTAGAACTCCTGAAGATAGACGTTGACTTTGGATATTGTTTCACAGACACAGTCCCTTTGACTGTTCAGAGATGTCACTATACCCGCCCAAAGATCTAAAGAACCATGCATGAGCAGCACCTATTAATTGGGCGGGCAAACGTTGCACGCGGCTCATGAGCACACGGCGCTGCACGTGTGCTGCTCGCGTGCAATCGTCAAACGGGACAGTGACGACAGCCGGCAGGTTACGGCAGTGTAGTACCAGGCTAGCTGCGGACGTTGGAGCGAAGCGACCACTACGTAGTGAACGTTGTATTTCAAGAACCGGAAAATGCAGAGTGAATCAAGGAAACGGAGAAGTGGAGATTTGCTATCTTTTAAAAAGGAATGGGAGAATCGTTTTTTCTTTGTGCAAAAACGTGAAAATTCGGAATGTATAGTATGTGACAGTATTCTCGCTGGTCAACGGAAGTTTAATATTGAACGTCATTATAATAAATTTCAATATGTTCCCGTACTAAGTGCAATAAAGAGGAATTTCTCAAGCGATTTGGGGATATATCATACTTATCCCAAGGTTATGAATAGTTCTCGAGACAATTTGCTGTTTCTGTAGATGACATTCATCCCAGTTTGCAAATGGAACTAATAGATCTGCACTGTAGATTCTACAGCATAATTCTCGTTCATCCCAGTTTGCAAATGGAATTAATAGATCTGCACTGTAGATTCTACAGCATAATTCTCGTCTGAGAGAAAAGTTCCTTTCGGCAAGACGTTTAATAGATATTTATCACGACTTTCCACAGCAAAAGTTTCCTCGTCTCCATCGTGAAACCGCGAAGATAATGTCAATGTTTGGCTCGACATACGTTTGTGAGAGATTTTTTCTGTTATGAAAATTAATAAGACTCGGTTAAGAGCAAGCATCAGTAATGAAAATTTACGTAACTGTTTGCGTTTGTCTTATGTAGAAATTTTGTTCCAGACATTAAACGTATTGTAAACTCCACCTGTGATAATTAAATAAAACGTATCGTAGGTAATAGGTACTCTTTCAAATCACGATTTCTTTCAAGCAGCCGGTCGTGGTGGCCGTGCGGTTCTAGGCACTGCAGTCCGGAACCGCGTGACTGCTACGGTCGCAGGTTCGAATCCTGCCTCGGGCATGCATGTATGTGATGTCCTTCGGTTACTTAGGTTTAAGTAGTTCTAAGTTCTAGGGGACTGATGACCTCAGATGTTAAGTCCCATAGTGCTCAGAGCCATTTGAACCATTTCTTTCAAGCACTCCTACTAACCTTATTCCTTCATTCAATAAAGCAGGCCAAGAAACAAAACGCATTACAGAGGAAGAAGCAGAGCGACGGTATGGTGGGGAGTGGAGAGAATCGGGTGCCAACTTGCCCCTGTGTGCACGCAGAACACCTGTTAACTGCACACGTGCAAGTGCATCGCACACGTGCAGGATTCCTGCCCGCCCCTTAGACAGAGGGGGTCCGACAGCCGATCAGTTCTAGTCATTCCACCAGGAAGGAGGGACATGGCTCGTGTTGTCTGTAGTTCAATTATGCGTAGACAGTCAGCCAGGAAGGGCGCTCAACAAGGGAAGTGTCCAGGCGTCTCGGAGTGAACCAAAGCGATGTTGTTCGGATATGGAGGAGACACAGAGAGACAAGAAATATGGATGACATACTCCACTCAGGCCGCCCAAGGGACACTACTGCAGTGGATGACCGCTACCTGCGGATTATGACTCGGAGGAACCCTGACAGCAATGACACCATGTTGAATAATGCTTTTCGTGCAGCTACAGGACGTCGTGTTACAACTCAAACTGAGCGCAATAGGTTGCTTGATGTGCAACTTCACTCCCGACGTTCATGGCGAGGTCCATCTTTGCAACCACGACATCATGCAGCGCGGTACAGATGGACCCAACAACATGACGAATGGACCGCTCAGGATTGGCATCACGTTGTCTTCAACGATGAGTGTCGCATATGCCTTTAACCAGACAATGGTCGGACACATGTTTCGAGGCAATCTGGTCACGCTGAACGCCTTAGACACACTGTCCAGCAAGTGCAGCAAGGCGGAGGCTCCCCGCTGTTTTGGGGTGGCACTAGATGGGGCCGACGTAAGCCGCTGGTGGTCATGGTAGGCGCCGTAGTGGCTGTGCGATACGTGAACGCCATCCTCCGACCGATAGTGCAACTGTATCGGCAGGATATTGGCGAGGCATTCGTCTTCATGGATGACAATTCGCGCCCCCATCGTCTACATCTTGTGAATGACTTCCTTCAGGATAACGACATCGCTCGACTGTAGTGGCCAGCATATTCTCCAGACATGAACCCTATCGAACATGCCAGGGATAGACTCAAAAGGGCTGTTTGTGGACGACGTGACCCACCAACCATTCTGAGGGATCTACGCCGAATCGCCGTTGAGGAGTGGTACAATCTGGACCTACAATGCCTTGATGAACTTCTAGATAGTATGCCACGACGAATACTGGCATGCATCAATGCAAGAGGACGTGCTACTGGGTCTTAGAGGTGCTGGTGTGTTTAGCAGTCTGGACCATCACGTCTGAAGGTCTCACTGTATGGTGGTACAATGTGCAATGTGTGGTTTTCATAAGCAATAAAACGGGCGGAAATGATGTTTATGTTGATCTCTATTCCAATTTTCTATACAGGTTCCGGAACTCTCGCAACCGAGGTGATGCAAAACTTTTTGTAATGTGTGTAGAAGATAAAGTGTCTCGTTGGATCAAAGTTCTCACGACTTTCATTGTGCTTGATACAGGCAAGAACAAAAGGTAAAAACGCGGTACACGCCCCCCAACCCCTCTTTCCCTATGATAGATAGGTAGCCGACACCTCATAACCTCATTGGACAAAATGTTAGTCACTCCCTTAAAAGAGAACACTGCACGCTTTGGAGCACTGTGGCTTTGGAGCCCTGTGTATGGCGTAAATCTGGTACCAGCCCTTCATATAACTCTTCAATACTGATATAGTCAGGGCAGTGAGCCGGCCGCGGTGGTCTCGCGGTTCTAGGCGCGCAGTCCGGAACCGCGCGACTGCTACGGTCGCAGGTTCGAATCCTGCCTCGGGCATGGATGTGTGTGATGTCCTTAGGTTAGTTAGGTTTAAGTAGTTCTAAGTTCTAGGGGACTGATGACCACAGCTGTTAAATCCCATAGTGCTCAGAGCCATTTGAACCAACCAGGGCAGTGAAGGGACCCAAAGGAAATACGGGCCTCACAATGACCTTGTGACGTCATACTAGTTGGATACCCCAACACACATTCCGAACGCTCGGCTACATCTGGGACCACACGGGAAATCAGAATGTCAATGAAAAGGTACACAATAAACTCCTTAAATTTGTCATATGTCATCGAGAGCGTAAGTCTGTTTAAATGCGTAGCTGAAATCGAACCTCGCTCCCCGCTAGAGAAGGTCGCTGATCGCTACAACTCGTAAGACCTGTAGTGTGACGTACTGTGACACAGGGCCCGTATATCTCCGTGGCCCCGGGGCAGTGAAGTGCCATCTGGGGTTGTATGGAATCAACGTAGTAGTGTGGGTCGACGTGGAGTCGTGGCAGGTCGGGAGATAGGGGCAATAATGTTAGGACGTGTCTATGACCACACCGTGAATAAAGTTGCCCGATTCGTTAACCTGTCAAAGCAGACTGTCCAGGGCGTACCACTCGTAGTCATTAACACGGCGTAATAACAGTGGTCGTAAGCAGAATCTCACCGACATGGACCAGAGATGCAGCGAGTGCAGTGGACAGTCGATGTGTGCACGTTCTCGCTCTGTCCTCATGTGTTTGTGTGCGTCCACGTCCCATTAGAGGCGAGTTTGGGGCCTCAACGCTCTTATAGGGAGTAGCCTTCTTCCGCATTCAATGACGTTTTGTTACATTCAGTGGTATTAATCTTACTGGCTTCGGCTCGTTTGTTTTTGAATGCACGTTATAAGATCATCCTTGGTTCCTCAGGTAACGTCTGACAAGCGACGTACACTTAGGTACAGGTCAAAGTAGCGTCTTATTTTATGATAGCCCGATCTACCACAATGGTGTAAAAATCCATACTAGGTCACGTGAGATGTAATTAACACGTTGGTATCCCGCGTTATAAATTTCACGGTCCTTATCCTGGGTGTCATGAAACGTCTTGCACCTAGTAGTAGTACACGGAAGAGCCAAAGAAACTGCTACACATGCGTGATATCGTGTAAGGCCCCCGCGAGCACGCAGAAGTTCCGCAAAACGACGTGGCAAGGACTCAACTAATGTCTGAAGTAATGCTGGAGGGAATTGACACCATGAATCCTGCAGGGTTGTCCATAAATACGTGTATGACGGGGTGGAAATCCCTTCTGAACAGCATGTTGCCGGGCATCCCAGATATACACAATAATGTTCATGTCTGGGGTGTTTGGTGGCCCGCGGAAGTGTTGAAACTCAGAAGAGTGTTCCTGGAGCCACTCTGTAGCAGTTCTGGACTTGTAGGGTGTTCCAACTTCGTCGGGATGCACAATGGACATAAATGGATGTAGGTGATCGGACAGGATGCTTATGTACGTGCCACCTGTCAGAGTCGTATTATCTGGAAGTATCAGGGGTCCCATATCACTCCAACGGCACACACCCCACATCATTTCGGAGCCTCCACCAGCTTGAACAGACCCCTGCTGACATGCAGGATCCAGGAATTCGTGAGGTTGTCTCCATACCCGTACACGTCCATCCGCTCGATACAATTTGAAACGAGACTCGACCGACGGAGCAACATGCTTCCAGTCATCTACAGTCCAATAGCGGTGTTGACGGGCCAATGCGAGACGTAAAGCTTTGTGTCGTGCAATCATCAAGGCTACACGAGTGGGCCTTCGGCTCCGAAAGCCCATATCGATGATGTTTCGTTGAATGGTTCGCACGCTGAGACTTGTTGATGGCCCAGCATTGAAACCTGCAGCAATTTGCGCAAGGGTTGCACTTCTGTCACGCTGAGCGATTCTCTTCAGTCGTCGTTGGTCCCGTTCTTGCAGGATCTTTTACCAGCCGCAGCGATGTCGGAGATTTGATGTTTTACCGGATTCCTGACATTCACGGTACACTCGTGAAATGGTCGTACGGGGAAATCCCCTCTTCATCGCTACCTTGGAGATGCTGTGTCCCAGGGCTCGTCTAGATGTGTGTGTGAGAGAGAGAGAGAGAGAGAGAGAGAGAGAGAGAGAATTTCTAAGGCACCAAACTGCTGAAATGATCGGTCCCTAGACTTACACACAAACTCATTTAAATCTTGATAACCTGCCATTGTTGCAGCAGTAACCGATCTAACAACCGCGCCAGACACTTGTTGTCTTATATAGGCGTTTCCGACCGCAGCGCCGTATTCTGCCTGTTTACGTATCTCTGTATTTGAATACGCATCCCTATACCAGTTTCTTTAGTGCTTCAGTGTGATAGTAGT
This sequence comes from Schistocerca cancellata, assembly GCF_023864275.1. NCBI lineage: Eukaryota > Metazoa > Arthropoda > Insecta > Orthoptera > Acrididae > Schistocerca > Schistocerca cancellata. The sequence goes on from NC_064629.1 coordinate 826,519,149, forward strand.
AGTAGTTGTAGTAGTAGTTGTTGTTGTTGTTTTACTCATGTGTAGATTTTTTTACAAGGATATCGGATATGTCTTGGTCTAAACATTTAAGAACAACAAAAATTAAGTTCTTCACATATACAGACATTTACATACATGCAGGTCTAGTATGACAAGGCTGGGGCAAGTATTCGGCCGTGGCCTTATATTAGGAACAATCCCGTCATTTGCCTGGAGTAATTTAGGGGAACTACGTAAAACCTAAATCAGGGATGGCTAGATTGGAGCCCCAGCCCTCTAACACAAGGCCACTATGTGTAAAATAGTGCTACCTCCATCGGTTTAATCCTAGTGTACAATACTGTTTTACAAATAAGTTCTTTCGTAATATAAAAGCCTAATGCTACACCATTCATTCATTTCTCACTCCCAATCAGTGCGCACATTCCAGACACTATACAGGGTGGTCCATTGATCGTGACCGGGCCAAATATCTCACGAAATAAGCATCAAACGAAAAAAACTACAAAGAACGAAGCTTGTCTAGCACCGAACGAGGTGGCGCAGTGGTTAGACACTGGACTCGCATTCGGGAGGACGACGGTTCAATCCCGTGTCCGGCCATCATGATTTAGGTTTTCCGTGATTTCCCTTAATCACTCCAGGCAAATGCCGGGATGGTTCCTTTCAAAGGGCACGGCTGACTTCCTTCCCCGTCCTTCCCTTATCGGATGAGACCGATGACCTCGCTGTCTGGCCTCCTTCCCCAAAACAACCAACCTTGTCTAGCTTGAAGGGGGAAACCAGATGGCGCTATGGTTGGCCCGCTAGATGGCACTGCCGTAGGTCAAACGGGTATCAACTGCGTTTTTTTATAGGAACCCCCACTTTTTATTTCTTATTCGTGTAGTACGTAAAGAAATATGAATGTTTTAGTTGGACCACTTTTTTCGCTTTGTGACAGATTGCGCCGTAATAGTCACAAACATATAGCTCACAATTTTAGACGAACAGTTGGTAACAGGTAGGTTTTTTTAAAATTACAATACAGAACGTAGGTACGTTTGAAAATTTTATTGCGGTTGTTCCAATGTGATACATGTACCTTTGTGAACTTATCATTTCTGAGAACGCATGCTGTTACAGCGTCATTACCTGTAAATACCACATTAATGCAATAAATGCCCAAAATGATGTCCGTCAACCACAATGCATTTGGCAATACGTGTAACGACATTCCTCTTAACAGCGAAAGGTTCGCCTTCCATAATGTTCGCACATGCATTGACAATGCGCTGATGCATGTTGTCAGGCTTTGTCGGTGGATCACGATAGCAAATATGTTGTGTCTAGACAAGACAGCCTAGACACAATGAGTGGAAGCCGAAAGGCACGCGCTTAAACTCACGCAGGCTGGCGTGAGGTCTGAAACAGGATACATAATGAATGCTATAAAGAAAAGTACGTAGCTTCTGGAATACTTAACTTTAATCCACATTTGTAGAACATCGCTCTTGATGATACATTAATAGAATCTCAATATCTATACTGGTAATGGCGCCTTGCTAGGTCGTAGCAAATGTAGCTGAAGGCTATGCTAACTATCGTCTCGGCAAATGAGAGCGTAATTCTCAGTGAACCATGGCTAGCAACGTCGGCTGTACAACTGGGGAGAGTGCTAGTAAGTGTCTCTCTAGACCTGCCGTGTGGTGGCGCTCGGTCTGCAATTACTGACAGTGGCGACACGCGGGTCAGTCGTATACTAGCGGACCGCGGCCGATTTAAAAGGCTACCACCTAGCAAGTGTGGTGTCTGGCGGTGACACCACAAAATATCCTTCATTTTTCCCCACAGAAAGAAATCCGGGGACGTCAAATCCGGTGAACGTGTGGGCCATGGTATGGTGCTTCGACGACCAATCCACCTGTCATGAAATATGCTGTTCAATACCGCTTCAATCGCACGCGAGCTATGTGCCGGACATCCATCATGTTGGAAGTACATCGCCATTCTGTCATGCAGTGAAACATCTTGTAGTAACATCGGTAGAACATTTCGTAGGAAATTAGCATACATTGCACCATTTAGATTGCCATCGATAAAATGGGGACCAATTATCCATCCTCCCATAACGCCGCACCATACATTAACCCGCCAAGGTTGCTGATGTTCCACTTGTCGCAGCCATCGTGGATTTTCCGTTGCCCAATAGTGCATATTATGCCGGTTTACGTTACCGCTGTTCGTGAATGACGCTTCGTCGCTAAATAGAACGCGTGCAAAAAATCTGTCTTGAGCCCAGTGGCAGAACTGAACACGACGTTCAAAGCCGTCGCCATGCAATTCCTGGTTCATAGAAATATGGTACGGGTGCAATAGATGTTGATGTAGCATTTTCAACACCGACGTATTGAGATACCCGATTCTCGCGCAATTTGTCTGCTACTGATGTGCGGATTAGCCGCGACAGCAGCTAAAACACCTACTTGGGCATCATCATTTGTTACAGGTCGTGGTTGACGTTTCACATGTGGCTGAACACTTCCTGTTTCCTTAAATAACGTAACTATCCGGCGAACGGTCCGGACACTTGGATGATGTCATTCAGGATACCGAGCAGCATACATAGCACACGCCCGTTGGGTAGTTTGATCACAATAGCCATACATCAACTTGATAACGACCTTTTCCGCAATTAGTAAACGGTCCATTTTAACACGGGTAATGTATCACGAAGCAAACACCGTCCGCACTGGCGGAATGTTACGTGATACCACGTACTTATACGTTTGTGACTATTATACAAAGCGAAAAAAGTGGTCCAGCTAAAACATTCGTATTTCTTTTCGTACTGCACGAATGTGTAATACAAACTGGGGGTTCCTATTTTAAAAAGCGCAGTTGGTATCCGTTTGACCGATGGCAACGCTATCTAGCGGGCCAACCATAGCACCATTTGGTTTCCCTCTTCAAGCTAGACGAGTTTTGTTCTTTTTAGTTTTTTCGTTTGATGCTTATTTCGTGAGATATTTGGCCCGGCCACTATGAATGGATCACCCTGTATACACATTGTTTCATAGCGCTACACACACTATTAGCTGATGTCAAGACCATTTTGTGTACCACAAGTTCCGATTTGCCAGCCTGAAAAACTCAGTCAGCATGCTTCTATAATGAGTGAGATGTTGAGCTCAGAAAGAAGATAAGGTGTTAGTAGTATATACTACATAGCTTTGGGAATAGGTATTTTCAGAAAAGGAAAAATAAAGAAAAATATAGTGTTTAAGTGTTATGTGGAATGATAGATATTTTGTGATAGCTATTTTTTTCAGAAAAGAAAGTGAGATTTCGGTAGCAAACCGGTGTCGACATTAAAATAAGCTTTAAAAAAATGTAGCACGTTAATGATCGTAAAGTAATGCTTCCAGCATGCAGAAAAGTGATCCAAATATACCGCAACGAAAGTGTACGGAGAAATGGATACCTAACGTAGAAGCATGTATTCATAAAGTAGACAGTTTAGTGTTACTTCATCATTCAGATATTTTTTTAGTTTTCTCTCGGACTGGGAGTTTCAGAACTGTTCAGTACATATATTTGCAACATTACCGAAATTTTAAAGTTTTTCACAGTCGTAATCATACAATGTAAGCATTCACGGTCGGTATTGTCCTCACTTAAAACTTCCGGGCTGATAAGCCGTGGTCGACGTATAAAACTCTCCCCTGACGTTTCGTCACCGACTGCGGGAGACAACCTCCGAGGTAAAGCGGCGGACTGTTCACCGCTTTACCTTCTAACATCTTTCCCGCAGTCGGAGACGAAATGTCAGGGGAGAGTTTTATACATCGACCACGGCCTATCAGCCCGGTTTTCACAGTCGTGTAAGATCACTGCCTCTGCTGCCAGAAATAGGTACCCTCCGCACTCATGCGCTAGATTTACTGACACAGGGCAGCTCCCCTGTGTTCGGTGCTCGTCTCTACGAGGACTTAGTTCCCTATTAAGAACTCCCTCTGCGCCTGCTGACGAGGAACGTTTCTTCTCCTGCGCTCCAATTGCCTCCTGTTCTTTGTTGATTAGACCTTCACGCTGCTAATAAGCGGAAAGTGCCTCTTGGCCACTGAAATTCCTACCGATATTTCTCGAGGAGTTATATTACGTGGCGTCTGATGGATACTCGAATGTTCATTGGCCGTTAACAAGTAGTGACCAACCGTTCGAGGGACAGTTCCTCCCCTTCTATATTTATGCTTTTTTTCTCAGGGCTGTTCAATCAACTCTAGAGGGCCCCATCAGCATTATATAGGACGCACCTTGCCATCATATCGTTTCAAGCGTCGGCCTCAACCCACATCACTCAGTATCATTTAGTTAAAGTGGTGTTCAGGAGTCTTCTGACGACTATTTCGTCAACTGTTTTATTGGAAGTGTTGTTCAGCCTATTGCACATACATAAAATAAACAATAAACTACAAATATAATCGCGATTGTATCGGAAAATTAAAAAAAGGACAATTTAAGTATTTTTGTAACCTCTATTGCCTCCAGACGATTTCTAAAAATATCATCACACTTTGTAAATGTATGACACTTTTACAGCAAAATGATGATTCTATTAACAATAAACAGGATGTATCAATTATATGAACGCGTGGTGACTGTCCTTTCAGACATGTCCGAAAGAACAGACACCACGCTTTCATGTAATTAATGTAGCTCACAAATGTTTTAAGAAACTGTTTTTGTAAGATAAAGTTGGCAGCATGTTAGCAGACTGGTGAAGTCGAGGACATGAGGGTAAACGGGTCTCAGTGTTTGTTCCACTCTACAGCAGAGTCAACATAGTAAGTAAGTACGTTCAATACTAGACGAAAACATAACTGGAGGTCGAAAACGTTTTGACACAACATTTTAGTCTCCTTTCCTTAAATGTGAACGGTTATCTAGTCCAGACAAATCCAAAGACATTGCTACAGAATTACTCCACCACAGAAACGTAAAGAATGTCCCATGAATTTGGAGGAGGCTGTAAAACATGTTTTCAAAGAAGACAAATGGTTCAAATGGCTCTGAGCACTATGGGACTTAACATCTTAGGTCATCAGTCCCCTAGAACTTAGAACTACTTAAACCTAACTAACCTAAGGACATCACACACATCCATGCCCGAGGCAGGATTCGAACCTGCGACCGTACCAGTCCCGCGGTTCCGGACTGAGCGCCTAGAACCGCTAGACCACCGCGGCCGGCCAAAGAAGACAAAATGCAGGCAGAGGTACTTCTGGAGTATCTAGATATCTGGTGTCTGTTTAGAACAACAATTATAGTATCGGCAGTCACATGAGCAACAAACCACAAGGTCACCACGAAAAATTGCTATTAGAGTCAACAGAATTATTAGAAAACAGTCTGTAGCAGATCTTCGGAACACTGCACGACAAATTATTGATTATATGAAAAATATAGTATAGTAGAAGCTAATGTTTCTGCTGTAAAATGTCAACTTTGCTTGCCAGAGCGCCACCATTACAAGTAACCATTCGTCACTTCGGTAATTAGGAAGAAGAGAATTGTCTTTCCTAAATAACACAGCAAGTTGACAGCAAAAACTTCGTACAAGATGTTATGGGGCGGCGCAAGTAAATTTAATTTGATATTTTCCGACGGGATTAAGTACGTTCGTCATCCTCCAGGTGAATGATACAATCCAAGCTCTCGGATTCCAGTCATCAAGCCTTGAGAAGGAACCAATGTGGTTTGAGAATGCTTCTCCGCCACAAGTGTGGGTCCTTTACTGCACGTGGGGGATATCTTGAAAGCTCCTGACTATAGAATATTTTGAGCAAATATATGCTGCCATATACTAGAATGCATATGCCACGAAGCTGGATTTTGAAACGACAATCCAAATCAAGGTTTAGTATGTATCCAGGAATATCTTAGGAGGAAAAAGATAAAGGTTTTGACATGTGACCAGTCAAAGTATGTATTTAAACCCGAAAGAGCATAATTGGGAAGTACTGGACAGATTCGACAAAGAGATTACCAAAATAAAGCATATTTCTATTATATTTTGCAGTCTGACAGTCTGAAAGTGAAATATTTGCTCAGGGCACACACAATACTACGTCTAACTGCATCTATGCCTGCAAGATGCCAGTTTCCTTAAAGACTCTCCCAATAAGAACTTATTTGAGTTAGTAACACTATCATTCAACTTAATTCCCACAGTAAAGTTCCCCACTAGGATAGCCACTTGCTCACAAACAGCCATTGATAATATCTTTATAGAAAAGTCCAATGAACAAAATTATATTACAAAACCAATAGTCAATGGCCTCTCAGACCATGACATGCAGTTCCTTCTGTTAAATGTTAATACTGAACAGGATATAAAATCTGTTAAATCTGAGCTCAAGAGGGTAATCAGTAAGCCAAAAATTGATTATTTTAGGACACTCCTCAGAGACATTCACTGGACTGATGTTTACAGTGCTCATGGCATGAATGAAAAATATAACATTTTTGCTAATAAAGTGCTTACCTTATTTGAACACTGCTTTCCCCCAAAACTTACCAAGGTTAGAGCAAAGTCTACAAAGAAGCCATGGATTACTCGAGGAATAGGGGTATCTTGTAAAACAAAAAGAAAACTGTATCTGTCAATCCGAAACATTTCCAATGTTGATGCAATAGCACATTATAAGAAATACTGCAAAATATTAAAGACTGTAATACGGATGTCAAAGCAAATATATTACAAGGAAAAGATAGTCATATCAGATAACAAAATAAAGACAATATGGGATATAGTGAAGGAGGAGACCGGTAGAACCAGACATGAAGAGGAACAAATAGCATTAAGAGTAGATGATACATTGGTGACAGATGTGTATAGTGTTGCAGAACTTTTTAACAAACATTTTATAACTGTTACTGAAAAGATGGGGTTGTCAGGTTCGGTAGATGCTGCTATGGATTACCTTAGACCAGACATTTCAAGTAACTTCCATAATATGAATTTGACCCTCACTACTCCAACAGAAATAATGTCCATCATAAAATCTTTAATATCAAAAACATCTAGTGGGTATGATGAAATATCAACAAAGTTAATTAAAGAATGTGATTCTGAGCTAAGTAACATATTAAGCTATCTATGTAACCGGTCGTTTATCAGTGGAATATTTCCTGAATGGCTGAAATATGCTGAAGTTAAGCCACTGTTTGAGAAGGGAGATAAAGAAATAGCATCAAATTTCCGTCCAATTTCACTGTTGCCAGCATTCTCAAAAATTTTCGAAAAAGTAATGTACAGTCGTCTTTATAACCATCTTATCTCAAATAACATACTGTCAAAGTCACAGTTTGGATTTCTAAAAGGTTCTGATATTGAGAAGGCTATCTTCACTTACAGTGAAAATGTGCTTAATTCATTAGACAAAAAATTGCAGGCAACTGGTATATTTTGTGATCTGTCAAAGGCATTTGACTGTGTAAATCACAATATCCTTTTAAGTAAACTAGAATATTATAGTGTAACAGGAAATGCTGCAAAATGGTTCAAATCTTATATCTCTGGCAGGAAACAAAGGGTGTTATTAGGAAAGAGACATGTATCAAGCTATCAGGCATCATCCAACTGGGAACTAATTACATGTGGGGTCCCACAAGGTTCCATTTTGGGCCCCTTACTTTTCCTTGTGTATATCAATGACCTTTCATCAGTAACATTACCAGATGCCAAGTTTGTTTTGCTTGCCGATGATACAAACATTGCAATAAATAGCAAATCAAGTGTAGTCTTAGAAAGATCAGCCAATAAAATATTTGTGGACATTAATCACTGGTTCCTAGCCAATTCTTTGTCACTAAACTTTGAAAAAACACACTACATGCAGTTCAGAACTTGTAAGGGGTGTCCCAAGAGTATATGTCTAACATACGATGACAAGAAGATAGAAGAAGTGGACAGTGTTAAATTCTTGGGATTACAGCTTGATAATAAATTCAACTGGGAGGAGCACACCACAGAACTGCTGAAGCGTCTTAACAAATCTCTGTTTGCAATGCGAATTTTGTCAGACATAGGGGATATAGAAATGAAAAAGCTGGCATACTATGCTTACTTTCATTCCATAATGTCATATGGGATTATTTTTTGGGGTAATTCATCAAGCCAAGCTAAAGTTTTCCAGGCACAAAAACGTGCAGTAAGAATTACATGTGGTGTGAACTCAAGAACATCCTGCAGAAGCCTGTTTAGGGAACTAGGGATACTAACTACAGCTTCCCAATATATTTATTCCTTAATGAAATTTGTCATTAAAAATATATCACTTTTTCAAACCAACAGCTCAATTCATGGAATCAATACTAGAAATAAGAATAATCTTCAAAAGGATTTAAAGTCACTTAGTCTTGTACAAAAAGGTGTGCATTATTCAGGAACACACATTTTCAATAACTTGCCAGCAGCCATAAAAAGCTTAACAACCAATGAAATTCAGTTTAAGAGAAGCCTAAAGGATTTACTGGTGGCCAACTCCTTCTACTCCATTGATGAATTTCTTAGTAAAACCAACTGATTTGTATATAAGTACAACATAACTTCTGCACAATTTCAGTGCAGTAATGTGTTCACTGAAAATTTGTGTGTCTGTGTCTGTGTGTGTGTGTGTGTGGTTGTGTGTAAGTATAATCTAACTTCTGCACCATTTCAGTGCAGTAATGTGTTCATTGTAAATAAGTATTTCAGTAGTTGTATTACATGTTTATTACCTTATAAATAAATAAAAAACTTTTTTATTTTAAATTCAATGCATTAGTATTTGTAAAATGACTCTTAGTGTTCATTAAAAAATGACGATCATTCCACTTGGGACCTGTGGAATGGTACATTAGCTTATTTGTTTTAGTTGTAAATATTTGTCATGTATTGTTGTTTTTCTGACATGTTCCACATCCTGGAGGACCTCCTCATTACGGATCAATTGGAATGAAAGTAAATCTAATCTAAAAAAAAAAAATAATAGCAATAAAGGGTCATGCAACGCAGTATGAACATTACTTATCATAGAAAGGTGTATTTATTTTATTTATTTTCACTGTATGAATGATTTGATTTGCTGTACAGACACTTATCAATTTTTAAACCTTATTTTCTGACACAAAACACAGGGTGTATCAAAAATAATCATCTGCTTTAAAAAAATTTATTTGAAATATGTGCGTGAACAACGTACTGTTGGAAAGAGCAAACCCTCGAGTTTTACATGGTTCCCGCTAGGTAGCAGCAGTGTGCGCCCACTTCAGTTCTAGTAAAATGGTGTCGGGACAACAGAAAGCCTTTTGTGTTCTACGTTTTGCGCAGTGCGGGTCAGTAATAACTGTTCAGCGTGACTTTCATACTAGGTATCGTGTGGATCCTCCTACAGCACAGAGCATTAGACGATCACATGAATATCCGAAAAACAGGTTGTTTGTGTACAGGCAAATCGCCGGGCCATCTCCGAGTGTATGAGACACAGACATCGAACGCATCCGCCGTAGTACCACAAAGAGTCCGCAGAAATCCGTTCGCCATGCAGCTCGACAGCTCAACATGCCCCCAATGTCCATGTGGCATATGTTGCATCGACGTGACACGAAACCATACGAAATTCAGCTACCGCAAGCTCTTCGTAAAGATGATAAACAACAACGTGTGGAGTTCTATAATTTCGTTCTTGGCAAGATGGAGGATGATAGTTTTCTTCCACGCTTAATGTTTAGTGATAAGGCAATATTCCATTTAAATGGAAAGGTGAACCGTCATAAGGTGCGAATATGGGGCACGGACCAAGCGCATGAAGTTGTACAACATGAAAGAGAATCTCAAAAATTTAATGCGTTTTTTGCAGTTTCACGGGAGAAGGGGTACGGTCCATTTTTCTTTGCCGAGAACTCTGTTGCAGGAAGCACATGCCTCGATGTGCTCGAGAATTTTCTTTTCCCACAGTTGGAGACTGATTCGAACGACTTAATTTACTAACAGGATGGGGCACCGTGACACTAGCATCTGGAAGTCCGGGAATTTTTGCACCAAAGGATTACTGAGCGATGGATCGGTCGCTCAGGACCAAATGGTTCAGCCATAAGTTACTGGTCTCTAAGGTCACTAGACCTGACTGTATGTGATTAATTATTCTGGGGTCTATAAAAGACTGTGTTTATGTATCTCCATTATCAACAACAATGAGTGAACAGAGCCGGCCGCTGTTGCCGAGCGGTTCTAGGCGCTTCAGTCCGGAACCGCGCTGCTGCTACAGTCGCAGGTTCGAATCCTGCTTCGGGCATGGATGTGTGTGATGTCCTTAGGTTAGTTAGGTTTAAGTAGTTCTAAGTTCTAGGGGACTGATGACCTCAGAAGTTAAGTCGCATAGTGCTCAGAGCATTTGAACCATTTTTGAATGAACTGAGACATCGCATAACAGCAGCTGTGGAAGCTGTAACTCAAGACATGCTTGCGGCAGCGTGGGAACAATTTGACCATTGAATTGACATACGAGGGTTGGAACTTTAAAAGTGGCAACTATTTATTTACAGCTCGTACAAAATAGATACGTGGTTCAAAGTTTTACTGACCTTCAAAGTAGTCACCAGCATTGTGTATAATCCGTTGTCAGCTATGTGGAAGTCGCAGGATACTGTTAGCAGTGCCAGTTGTGTTGACAGTTCGAGCGATGCTATCTATTGCCCGACGAATTTGTAGCAGTTCTGAAGCGAATGCCGTGAAGTGTTTCCTTCAGTTTAGAAATCGAGTTGAACTTACGAGGGCTTGAGTCAGGGGAGTGCAGTAGGTGGTATAGCACTAGTCATAGCAGCTAGTCGTAGGTTGTATTCCAAAACTGAAGAGCATAGAGACAGAAGTGATGACACTTTCTGCAGGACCTGACCATCATTTTGCAGGACAAGGCTCAAGCACGTATAGTGCAAGCTGTTATTTGTTTGACTGATGGAGCTGCTACGTGCTATACCACCTACTGCACTTCCCTAACTTAAGCTCTCCTGAGCTCAACTCGATTTATAAACTGTAGGAAATACTTCACGGCATTCACTTCCGAACTGCTACAAATTCGACGGGCAATAGACCGCGCCACTCGAGCTGTCAACACAACTGGCACTGCTAAGAGTATCCTACGACTTCCACATCGCTGACAACGGGTTATACACAATGCTGGTGGCTACTTTGAAGGTCAGTAAAACTTTGAAACGCATATCTATTTTGTACGAACTGTAAATAAATAGTTCCCACTGTTAAAGTTCCAACCTTCATATGTCGTGCATCCCAAGGGGGGCATATTGAATACCTATGAAAAGGTATGAAAAAACTTTTTGAGTTTTCTGTTCATCAATCTCAGAGTAGCGAACAGTGAATAAAATGGACGGGGAGTGCGGATAAAGTGGCGCTCGGTGAGAGTGTGGATCGGCCGTGAGGCGAGACGAGATAGTCCGTGCAGTTGTGATAACACTGTGTCCCTGAAGGCGCAGTGATTAACACACCTGCCTTGTACGCAAGAGATCCTGGGTTAGAGTCCCTGTCCGGTACCCATTTTCGCTCGTCGCCGCTAGTTCCGCGTAATGTACCGCTGCAGCTGACAACAGTGATCAGCTTTAATTCACACATTTGTGAGAGTCACTGTAAATCAACAGGCATAAGCGAGATACGAGGATGTATAAAACGGAAAATGATACGGGGAAACATTCTTAAAGCACTAAAATTTTCACACACAGTCGTGAGCAATCGAATTAGACATAGGTGTTCTGTCGGAAAGAGATTGGTATGTCACCGGAGTCGATATTGCCCGCCAACAATAATGTCAAGGCAAGGTTGGTAAGACGAACGATGTATCGATTTCATCGCGACCAAATTGCGGTAACTACAGTTTTTTGTTTATAACAATAAGCACACAAGAGATACAACCGTGGTAAACATGACACCAGAATTAAACAAGCACGTGAGAACATTAACTGAAAGACAGCATTCCACGCCGAGTCCCATAACATGCAGTGTTCGTCATACAAAATCATGGAACAGTCTTTGTCGGTAAGCGGAACCGTCACTAAGGGAAGGCTAACAGATTCGACTCATATTTGGTAGGTTGATTGTGTATAACGTGAAATGAAAGATTCTAGTATATTTTGGCTCAATATTCCCAAGTTTTTGAGAAAACCACCCCTAAAGCTCCTGACACGCAATTGACTCAAAATCGAAGAAGAGACCGATAGATAATTCAAAAATGAGCATTTTTCATCATCATACACACATCAAAAAAGAAGACAGACGTTGACTGTGGATATTGTATCACAGACACAGTTCCTTTGACTGTTCAGAGAGCCAGCCGGAGTGGCAGTGCGGTTCTAGGCGCTACAGTCTGGAACCGAGCGACCGCTCCGGTCGCAGGTTCGAATCCTGCCTCGGGCATCGATGTGTGTGATGTCCTTAGGTTAGTTCGGTTTAATTAGTTCTAAGTTCTAGGCGACTGATGACCTCAGAAGTTAAGTCGCATAGTGCTCAGAGCCATTTGAACCATTTGAACTGTTCAGAGATGTCACTAAACCCGCCCTAAGATGTAAACAATCACGCATGAGCAGCGCCTATTAGACGGAGGGGGTCCGACAGCCGATCAGTTCCAGTCATTCCACCAGGAAGGAAGTACATGGCTCGTGTTGTCTGTAGTTCAACCATGCGTGGAAGACAATACCGCGGTTCGGTCGTCCGCATTGTTACTTTTTGTAAGGAAGGGCTCTCAACAAGGGAAATGTCCAGGCATGTCGGAGTGAACCAAAGCGATGTTGTTCAGACATGTAGGAGATACAGAGAGACAGGAACTGTCGATGATATGCCCCGTTCAGGCCACCCAAGAGCTATTACTGCAGTGGGAGACCCCTACCTGCGGACTATGGCTCGGAGAAACCCTGACAGCAACGCCACCGTGTTGAACAATGTTTTTCGTGCAGCCACAGGACTTCGTGTTACGACTCAAACTGTGCGCATGATGCGCGATTTCACTTCCGATGTCATGGGGAGGTCCATCTTTGCAACCACGACAGCATGAAGCGCGGTACAGATGGGCCCAGCAACATGCCGAATGGACCGCTCAGGAATGACATCACGTTCTCTTCACCGATTAGTGTCGCATATGTTTTCAACCAGACAATCGTCGGAGACGTGTTTGGAGGCAACCCGGTCAGGCTGAACGCCTTAGAGACACTGTCCAGCGAGTGCAGCAAGGTGCTACTGTTTTGGGATGGCATTAGGTGGACACTAGACGACTGAAGACCGTAACGTGGTTAGATGAGTCCTGATTTCAGTTGGTAAGAGCTGCTGGTAGGGTCAGAGTGTGGTGCAGGCGCTACGAAATCACGGAGCCAAGATGTCAACAAGCCACTGTGTAAACTGATGGTAGTTCCATAATGGTGTGGGCTGTGTTAACGTGGAATGGACTAGGTCCTCTGGTCTAACTGAAGCGATCATTGATTGGAAATGGTTATGTTCGGCTACTTGGAGACCATCTGCAGCATTCATGGTCGAAAACCACGCTGTCATGCACCGGGTCACAGTTATTTGCGACTTATTTGGATAATTCGAGTGAAAGACTTGCCCATCCATACCGCTCAACATGAATTCCACTGATCGTTTATGGTATATAATCGAGGCGTCAGTTCTACATCTACATCCATACTTCGCAAGCCACCTGACGCTGTGTGGCGGAGGATACTTTGAGTACCTCTATCGGTTCTCCCTTCTATTGCAGTCTCATAATGTTCGTGGAAAGAAAGATTGTCGGTATGCCTCTGTGTGGGCTCTAACCTCTCTGATTTTATCCTCATGGTCTCTTCGCGAAATATACGTAGGAGGGAGCAATATACTGCTTGACTCCTCGGTGAAGGTATGTTTTCAAAACTTCAACAAAAGCCCGTACCGAGCTACTGAGCGTCTCTCCTGCAGAGTCTTATACTGGAGTTTATGAATCATCTCCGTAACGCTTTCGCGATTACTAAATGATCCTGTAACGAAGCACGCTGTTTCCGTTGGATCTTCTCTATCTCTTCTATCAACCCTATCTGGTACGGATCTCACACTGGTGAGCAGTATTCAAGCAGTGGGCAAACAAGTGTACTGTAACCTACTTCCTTTGTTTTCGGATTGCATTTCCTTAGGATTCTTCCAATGAATCTCAGTCTGGCATCTGCTTTGCCGACAATCAACTTTATATGATCATTCCATTTTAAATCACTCCTAATGCCTACTCCCAGATAATTTATGGAATTAACTGCTTCCAGTAGCTGACCTGCTATATGGAAGCTAAATGATAAGGGATCTTTCTTTCTATGTATTCGCAGCACATTACACTTGTCTACATTGAGATTCAATTGCCATTCCCTGCACCATGTGTCAGTTCACTGCAGATCCTTCTGCATTTCAGTACAATTTTCCGATGTTACAACCTCTCGATATACCGCAGCATCATCTGCAAAAAGCCTCAGTGAACTTCCGATGTTATCCACAAGGTCATTTATGTATATTGTGAATAGCAACGGTCCTACGACACTCCCCTGTGGCACACCTGAAATCATTTTTACTTCGGAAGACTTCTCTCCATTGAGAATGACATGCTGCATTCTGTTATCTAGGAACTCTTCAATCCAATCACACAATTGGTCTGATAGTCCATATGTTCTTACTTTGTTCATTAAACGACTGTGGGGAACTGTATCAAATGCCTTGCGGAAGTTCGTGTAGAAAATAGTGCCCCGGCAACACTTTCACAATTATGGACGGCTGTAGAGGCAGCATGGTTCAATATTTCTGCAGTAGACTTCCAACGATTTGTTGAGTCGATGCCACGTCAAGCTGCTGTACTCCACCGGAGAAAAACGGCCCGACACGATATTACGATGTATCCCATGACTTTTGATACCTCAGATGATGAGAAATGCTCATTTTTCGATTCTCTGTCGATCCTATCAATTTTGAGTCGATTGTGCGTCATGAACTTTAGGGTTGGTTTTCTCAAAAATGGGGAAATTTGAGTCAAAACGTCATAGAGTTTTTCGTGTTACATTGTATACAAGCGACGTGCCAAATATGAGCCCAATCCGTTGGTCGTGGCTGAGACCTTGCACAACTGAAGCGAGGGAGACCGAGGCCCCGGGGTCGGTGACGGCGTCGGCAGCGAGAGAAGCCCGCAGCCTCGTTTCGATCTCCCTGCGGCAACGCCGAATACGAATTCTGCGGTCACAGTGGGAGTGTACGTGGGCGCGCAGCCTCACAGATACTGGCCACCCAGGGCATGTGACATTCCATCTATCTACATCTACATGGATACTCTGCAAATCACATTTAAGTGCCTGACAGAGGGTTCGTCGAACCACCTTCACAATTCTCTATTACACTACTGGCCATTAAAATTGCTACACCACGAATATGACGTGCTGCAGACGCGAAATTTAACCGACAGGAAGAAGATGCTGTGATATGCAATAGCTCTTCAGAGCATTCACACAAGGTTGGCGCCGGTGGCGACACCTACAACGTGCTGACATGAGGAAAGTTTCCAACCGATTTCTCATACACAAACGGCAGTTGACCGGCGTTGCCTGGTGAAACCTTGTTGTGATGCCTCGTGTAAGGAGGAGAAATGCATACCATCACGTTTCCGACTTTGATAAAGGTCGGATTGTAGCCTATCGCGATTGTGGTTTATCGTATCGCGACATTGCTGCTCGCGTTGGTCGAGATGCAATGACTGTTAGCAGAATAAGGAATCGGCGGGTTCAGGAGGGTAATACGGAACGCCGTGCTGGATCCCAACGGCCTCGTATCAACATGCTATGTATGAAACTTGCAGGAAATTTAATGCACTTTACAGCTGATAATGGTATACTTTTACTTAAAATGTACTGGAAGCGTGTTACTGAGCAAAAATGAAAAAAAAGTTTCATCTCTTAATGAATTTTTCATGATGGTGGGTAAGACACAAGGTGAAGAAGGTCTAAAACTTGAATTTTTCACAAGAGGGGTTGTACATACAACATACCTGAAAATCATAATTACTCCACCTTTTGCAGTTCAAAATGCTATCTCTACTGGGTTAATAACACAGCAGCAAGAACTCCATTGACGAATATTAGAGAGCTGTGTATACTTCAGCTGTGTGAACCAGATGCACTGTTGCCACATAAGCCATCTTACCGTTAGGCGTCTATTCAGAAGTAGTAGTTTCTTTATGATGCTATTTGAATGAAATGACAATGTGCGATAACAATCATGTGCCGAAAGAAAACCCTGTTGTCATAGGTATGAGGAGCGTTCGAAAATGATTTACAATTGTGTTGTTTTTTCAAATACCGTTCACACTATGGGCGCGTTCTCTCGTAGGACAATGAACTGATTGTAGTACACCATGCAGACGCTAGATAGCTGTTGTTAACTCTATATACAGTAAAAGCACAGTGCTTGTTTGTTGTTACGTAGAAAAAGCTATGGACGTGATAAAAGGCGACTATCATGCGCAAAGCTGGACCACATAGTTTTTGTGCAGAGAAGGAGTCAAAAGAAGACAGGGAAGGAAGTCCAATCCATGGAGTGGAAACATCCTGGAAGTCCTCGACGCAGGAAATTTCATGCTGCTCCACCTACAGGTTAGCAAATGATCGTCTTTTGGGATGTTTTGGGGTGCTGCTAATGGGCTGGCTTCCAAAAGGAAATACTGTCAACAACAGGGTGCACTGTGGCACCCTTAGAGGACTTAGACGCAGGTTTCAGCAAAAGTGACAGGGAAAGTGGTCGAAAGGAGTGCTCCTTCGGCAAGACAATGGTCATTCCCTTTGCAGCAATGCCACGACTGGAAAGTTGACAGCACTGGGGTTGATAGCCATGCCTCACCCACCATATTCACTGGCTCTCGCTCCAGTCGATTATGCTTTATTCGATAACATAAAGGTGGTAAGAGGTAAGAGGTTTGGCAACAACGAAGAACTACAGGCAGCTGTCCACAAGTGGATGCGTATTAACGGTGGTTCTGTGACGCAATAATGAAGTTTCCAAGAAGGTGGCAGCGGTTTTCTTGACGTTGGGTGCGAGTACGCTGAGGTGACAAAAATCATGGGACAGCGGTGTAGACATATGCAGATGCCGTTAGCAGCACGTATTCAAGGTATAAAAGGACAGTGCATTGGCGAAGCAATTATTTGTACTCAGATTGTTCATGTGAAACGGTTTCCGACATAATTACAGCCGCACGACGAGAATTAACAGACTTTGAACGCAGAATGGTAGTTGGAGCTAGACGCATAGGATATTTCATTTCGGAAATCGTTAGGGAATTCAGTATTCCGACATCCACAGTGTCTAGGTGAGCCGAGAATACCAAATTTCAGGCATTACCTCTCATCGCGGACAACACAGTAGCCAACGGCCTTCACTTAACGACCGAGAGCAGCGGCGTTTGAACAGAGTTGTCATTGCTAACAGACAAGCAACGCTGCGTGAAATGGCAACAGAAATCGATGTGGGACGTACGACGAACGTATCCGTTAGGACAGTGCGGCGAAATATGGCGTTAATGGGCTATGGCAGCAGATGACCGACGTGAGTACCTTTGCTAACAGCACATCAACTGCAGCTCCTCTTCTCATCTCGTGACCGCATCGATTGCATCCTAGACGACTGGAAAACCGTGGCCTGGCCAGATAAGTACCGATTTCATTTGGTAAGAGCAGACGCCACGAAGCTATGGATCCAAGTTGTCAGCAAGGCTCTATGCAAGCTGGTGGTGGTTCTATAATGGTGAGGGCTGTTTTTACATGGAATGGACTGGGACCTCATTTATGTTCAGCTACTTGGAGACCATTTACAGCCATTCGTGGACCTCATGTTCCCAAATAACAGTGGAATTTTGAACGATGACAATGCGCAATGTCATCGGGCCACAATTGTTCGCGATTGGTTTGAAGAACATTCTGGACAATTCAAGGGAATCATTTCGTCACCCAGGTCGCCCGACATGAATCTCATCTAACAATAATGGGACATTATCGAGAGGTCTGTGTGTGCACAAAACCCAGCACCGGCAACACTTTTGCATTTATGGACGGCAGCATGGGTCAATATTTCTGCAGGGGACTTCCATCGACTTGTTGAGTTCATGCCACGTCCAGTTTCTGCACTATGCCAGCAAAAGGAGGTCAGACATGATATTAGCAGGTATTCCGTGACTTTTATCTCCTCAGTGTATACTGAGAAATCCCATGTACATTGACTCACGTTTATTAACAGATGAGATTAAAAAAACTACTATTGTAAACAATTTCCGAACGCCTACGTAGAAGATAGTAAAACGAGGGGTAGGAGAGCTCACATACCTCTCCCAGTTAATTCTTAAACTGTCTAGCTTTTTTGTATTCTGTTTCAAGTCAGTTTTTCTGCCCCCCCCCCCCTCCCCCGCCGCCACACTCATCCCGTGCCTGTGCCCTTGGCGGAGTCCTATCTCTTCACTCCCTCGCTACGGCACTGGGCTTATTAGTTTCAAAGAAGGACCCATGCTTTTTGTCACAGATCTGTTTAATCAGCATGCCTGCGTGACCAAACTGCTCAAATAAATTCTGTGAACGCACGTTACAAGATAAGTCAACCAATGTATTACTTCTGACACGAACATATCAGGAAATGATGAAGACTTTAAAACTGGAAGAATTCGAGCTGATACAGAGATTTACCGGCGAACGTTCTCTTCTGCACATAATTCGTGAATATAATCGGAATTGTGAGGAGCATGGGGATAATCAAGTCACACTAAGTGCCATGTGCGACACATCGGCAGGCGGCTTGTGGAATTACAAATTAGCTGTAGATGAAGACGTAGTCGTCGACACTTTAGTATTAGCACTTCTTCCTAGGAAAGACGTCTCCATAGACGAAAATAATTTGTTTTATTTTATTTTTTGCACTAGGTCCTGCTAGGGAGCAAGTTCCAATTACTTTTTCTTATCTATCACTGTTATTTTCTCTTTTTCCAGTACGGTTTCATTGTTTCACTGTGTTTCTTTTTCATCCCTTCAAATGGTTCAAATGGCTCTGAGCACCATGTGACTTAACATCTGAGGTCATCAGTCCCCTAGTCTTAGAACTACTTAAACCTAACTAACCTAAGGACATCACACACATCCATGCCCGGGGCAGGATTCGAACCTGCTACCGTAGCAGTTACGCGGTTCCGGACTGAAGCGCCTAGAACCTCTCGGCCACAGAGGCCGGCAATCTCTTCATACGACTTTGTGCCTTTCTGTTGTCATTCCTCCCTTGGACAACATTCACTTTTAGAAATTTCCTCCCAACAGCTTCTCTTTTGTTCTTTCTGTCCAACTCTTCCTTAATCTCTTGAACGCAAATGGTTGTTGCCTTTTATTCCTAAGATATTTGAAGATACTTTTGTTTAGCCTTGTCATCCATTCTATAAATTTGTCAAATGCGTTGCAATCTCCTCTTCCTCATCATTTCTTCCATGTTAAGATAAATTTCAGTGTTACTTCCAAATTCTGAATTTTTCATGGGATCTAATATAGGGCAATCAAAAAGTGACGCACAATAAAAAGTAATGGTTATGTGACAAACAACAGCAAATTTCATCTGCCTCAAGAAGTGAAATAAGATGCCTTGGTACACAACACTGTTCACTGTAGTTTCAAATAAAATAGGACCCACTGTTAGACAACACGATCTATATTTTCTGACACTACAAGGTGGTTTCATGAAAGACTTACGGATTTTAAGTTAACCAAATTCTTGTGTTTTGACTATTCGAGTATCTGCTAAGGTGAAGGTACACCTCATCAGTGAAGAAAATGTGGTCCACTTCTGCAAACCCATAGGTTTCAACAAATGACTGAAACAATGTTTTTCATTATCTGACGCCTTCAGATCTTGTACACTACGAACGTGATATGGGCGAAATTTTAACTTGTGTATTCCATAGTGAACACTGGCATTCGAAATCTGAGATTGGGCAGATTTTCTTCTCAAGCTCTTCGATGGTGGACGCAACATCATATCGCTCACCGTGGCCAGTTTCTCGTCCATCAAAATGGTCGGTTCTAGTCTTGTGTGCAACAGATACATATTCTCTAAATTGGGCGATTAATCTCATTGTTTAATTTTTCAGTGCTACGGCATCTAGATATTTCCTATGAAATGCGTCCACAACATGTGCATACGAACAACTGGCAAAATATTGTTCGATATGAAAACTCGTTGGTCATGGGAAAACGACATGTTTACCAAGCAATGAATTGTGTAATACTACAGACTTCATGTGATCTGTACCCATTAAATTGCCATCTCCGTTTGTTGTTTGTTAACGCTTGTGTGGGGTGACCATGCGATTAATCGGGGCTGTCCCGTTCTTGAGCCTCAAAAATTTGTCTCCACTTACTTTTAAACTAACAATTTATCCCGGTATTCAAAAGTTTATTTTCAAAAATTTCCAAACCGGTTAAAATAGTCTCTTGTTATCGCTTTTATAGAATAACAATCGAAATTGGCGATCCTTATGTTGGTACCCCCTGATACGTGTACAGATTAAGCGCTGTAACCGTTGCATAGGGGAACATGGCCTAAAATAACACACCCCAAGCAAAACTGACTCTGTACTCGATATTTATTTATATTTGTTTGTACAAAGTTGCAGACACGAAGATAACTAACAAACACATGTTTTAGTACACAAGATATTTTAAAAAAGAAAATATTTTTTGCAGAAAATTAGCATTGCAAAATTACTTCAGTGTTTCATTTTACCCTAGTTACTGGGGGTTAAATGAAACACGTGTAGGTCATTTTACCGTAGTAAAAATATCTACATCTACATCTACATCTACATGACTACTCTGTATTTCACATTTAAGTGCTTGGCAGAGGGTTCATCGAACCACAATCATACTATCTCTCTACCATTCCACTCCCGAACAGCGCGCGGGAAAAACGAACACCTAAAAATTTCTGTTCGAGCTCTGATTTCTCTTATTTTATTTTGATGATCATTCCTACCTATGTAGGTTGGGCTCAACAAAATATTTTCGCATTCGGAAGAGAAAGTTGGTGACTGAAATTTCGTAAATAGATCTCGCCGCGACGAAAAACGTCTTTGCTTTAATGACTTCCATCCCAATTCGCGTATCATATCTGCCACACTCTCTCCCCTATTACGTGATAATACAAAACGAGCTGCCCTTTGTTGCACCCTTTCGATGTCCTCCGTCAATCCCACCTGGTAAGGATCCCACACCGCGCAGCAATATTCTAACAGAGAACGAACAAGTGTAGTGTAAACTGTCTCTTTAGTGGACTTGTTGCATCTTCTAAGTGTCCTGCCAATGAAACGCAACCTTGGGTCGCCTTCCCCACAATATTATCTATGTGGTCTTTCCAACTGAAGTTGTTCGTAATTTTAACACCCAGGTACTTAGTTGAATTGACAGCCTTGAGAATTGTACTATTTATCGAGTAATCGAATTCCAACGGATTTCTTTTGGAACTCATGTGGATCACCTCACACTTTTCGTTATTTAGCGTCAACTGCCACCTGCCACACCATACAGCAATCTTTTCTAAATCGCTTTGCAACTGATACTGGTCTTCGGATGACCTTACTAGACGGTAACTTACAGCATCATCTGCGAACAACCTAAGAGAACTGCTCAGATTGTCACCCAGGTCATTTATATAGATCAGGAACAGCAGAGGTCCCAGGGCGCTTCCCTGGGGAACACCTGATATCACTTCAGTTTCACTCGATGATTTGTCGTCTATTACTACGAACTGCGACCTTCCTGACAGGAAATCACGAATCCCGTCGAACAACTGAGATGATACCCCATAGGCCCGCAGCTTGATTAGAAGTCGCTTGTGAGGAACGGTGTCAAAAGCTTTCCGGAAATCTAGAAATACGGAATCAACTTGAGATCCCCTGTCGATAGCGGCCATTACTTCGTGCGAATAAAGAGCTAGCTGCGTTGCACAAGAACGATGTTTTCTGAAACCATGCTGATATATCATGTTATAAAGTATTCAGTCTTTGCATATGTCACATACAAATCTCTTAGCTGTCCTACGAAGACCTGCGCATTCAGCATGTGCCCACATGGCACATTTTGCACACCGCAGCCAAGTCTCCCTACGCTTAGAACGACTAAAAAGTAAATACAAGGAGCATCGTCCTCGTCAGCATCTCCACCCAAAATATCTGCTTCGTCTTCACTTTCATCCCTGAATGTCAGCTGTCTTTTTGCATTTCTTTCCGCTTTTCTCTCTTCTAATGCTCTCTTTCCCGCAACCTTTGCTTGTAAATTTAATCGATATGGACTAATGATTAAAATTTGGGAACCATCCCGTTTTCTTTTGCTTCGAACATAAGATCCAGAAGCTGATGGGACTGGTAATATATCCTGTGGTGGAACTCGGATACGTTGGGTCGCGGAACAGTATGTTTCCCTTAGATCTGGTAGAGGGGTATATGGACTATTTTCACTATTTTCATTATAGAACCGTATGGAAGTGTAACGTCTTCTTTTGAATTCGAGTCATTCTGGATATGTTGTTCTTCTGAATGTGTTGGCTCAACTATATTCTCCACTGTAACTTCTCCATTGCCCGTCTCTTCGCGCTCTTCATCAGTGTTTGTTACTAAAGAAGGCAAAAATTCGTGCTCCGAAAATATTTTTGGGTTGAACGGCCAAATTCCGGTTTTCCTGAAACCACTTAAGGCATTTATTATAGTAGCAGCTTTCCCATATGCCTCACAAAATATTTCAGCTACCTGAAATTGAGTTATGACTCTTCCAGGATGATTTTTTAACCACATTGTGGTGGACTGATCATAGTAAGTCTTCAGGGGACCATAGGAACATACGTCTAGAGGTTGCAGCTTTTGTGTGCAATGAAGAGGAAAAGAAATCATAATTATGCCGTTTTCTCTCGCGTAAGTGACTACGTCTAAGCCTTTACGCGTACTATGTCCATCTAATAGTACTAAAACCTTGTTATCTTTGCTTCCATTTGCATACTTTTGAAAATGTTTGAACCAAGTGAGAAATGAATCTCCCGTCATCCAGCCAGACTCACTAGGCAGCCCTAGTGATCCTTTAGGTGCGCCATCTAAACGCTCGTGCTTCCATCTTTTCCTTGGAAAAAGTAGAGTTGGCGGGATAAAGTTTCCTGATGAACTCATGCAGCATACAACAGTAACATGCTGTCCTCTCTCTGCACTGGTGATTGTCCCAACTTGTTTTTTTACCAGTTGCCGCAAACACTTTTTGAGGTTTCTGCACTGTTGAAAGTGCTGATTCGTCAACATTCCGTACTCTAGCGGGCTCAATATTATTTTTCTGTAATGTTTGATCAAGAATGTTAAAAAACTTTTCTACTTGCGGTTTGTTAAAAGACTGGGCTCTAGTTGCTGAAGTGGGCTCTGGTTTTCTGAGAGAAATGTCTGGATTTCTCTTTCGAAATCCCCCAAGCCAATCCCAGCCTACCATTTCAGCTTTTTTGCTCAATCTGTGAGGTATTCTATTTCTCTCTGCTAACTGAAAAGCTAATTTTCGTTTATCGTTACATGTAAGACCAAACATTCGGGATTCTAAATCTTTTATGTGATCGACTAGCAATGTTTCAAGTCTCTTAGAAAATGTAGGGATGAATCGTCCCAAGCCTTTGTCTGCTCCAGTGATACGTTTGTTTTTTCCCATAACTCTTCGACGTAACGTAGCTTTTGGAACACCAAATGTCTTTGAAGCTTTTAGCCATCCCATATCTTTTCTTTTAATAGCTTGAATAGCTTGTTTCATTGAGACTTCGCTGTATGACTGACGATCTGCCTCTCTCTTGTAGGTCCCAACCATTTATGCTGAAAAGAAGCTGAGTATTTCGCATCTATTGTTTTATGACCCTGTATAGACAGCATACTTAAAGTTAGGCATATGATATTATTATATTGCATCAATTACTATCAGCCAGCAGTTATAGCCCAAGCCTACAAATATTTCTGTATATAAAACGTTTACGATGTATAATTTCATTATCTTATTAACACTGTTTTGTTGTTTTTAGTATTATGATTAATTTTAATACGCAAACACAACAATAAACATTCAAAATAAACGATTTATTTGACAGGGTAAAATGGCACACTATATATGGGTAAAATGCCCCACTGTTTCATTATACCCAAGTAACTGGTGCATCATTTTACCCTGGACAGCGATTTTGTACTCGGAACAACAGACGCATGACCAGCTTATGACTATCAACAAAACTTTGTAGTCAACAAAGAAAAGATTACGGTTTCATGACCTTAAGTTACATTTTTTATAACAATATAATAAAGCACGTGTTTAGAGCATTATGTGACTTACCCATATTAGATCAGCACCTGTAGATTACGACTTTGAGCTCTAGCGCGGAAAATAAACACAAGAGGCGCACGCCATTAACACAGTACCACTACTACCGATTCATGAATTGCGCACTACACTAGATTTAAGGCTGAGTATCATAGTACTCGAGAAACAAGTGGTTTGTTATTTTATCCTAGTATTTTATTTTAGACCAGGTTCCCCTACTCGATTTTCTTTGCTTTTGCTTGGAATTTGCGTCAGCATCAATTTCGTGATGTGCTAGCACTCCCTACCCTCACTGAAAATGTTGGAAGAGTATTCACCTTACTATCGCAACAATGAACAGACGAGAGGAAGAGATCTTCTGTGAAGAGTGTTACGTGTATTTTACTGGCGTGTTACATCTTTAGTACATACATTAGTACTGAATTCTATTCATACCTAAAAGGCAAACGTGAACTGATGAATGAAATTTCATCTTCAAATAAATAGCCTATGATTGCAGTATGGAATCCACAAGGACATAAATTTCTTGTGTGCATTAAAAAAAAATTTCTGTCCTCATTCTCACTGTTTGTGTTTCTGCACTCTTTGTTATGATTGTCACATTTCTTAACGAATAAATATTCTTCTTTACAGCTTTTCCAGTGTTTATTTTGTTACATGTATATATACAACCACACCCTGGAATTACCATTACTCACATCAGTAAAGCCTATAAATGAAGAGGAAATGTTGGAATTAAAAGTGATATTTACGAGAGATTAAAAGTTGTCCCACCTTTTGGACAAGGAAAGGTATGAAAAATGCCACTTTTGTCCTGGCACCTATGGTGCCATCTTGCTGTGGCTGAGCTAACGAATGCAGTAGAACTCCAGTTTACGGACACATTTATTTTCTTCATTTTTTTCCCATTTTTTCCCTGTTTCTTAGTATCTTCAAAATTCATGGATATGTGCTTCGTGTTAGCAACCAAATCAAAAACAATTTTTTTTGCCACACGCGTTTCGCTCATTTATTTATGAAGCATCTTCATTGGTGATTTCCAGTGTTGTTAGTCCATGTGTGTCATCCTGGAGATGTGTTTACTCGGGCTTCGTACTCCAGATACCGGTTTTCGGCGTTTTCTCGCCCACTTCATTACAGCACTTCACTTGCACTTTTCACTGTGTGTTGAATGTGTGTGTGTGTTTAGTTTCACCTGCGCTACATTGCGATCGCGCTGTTTTTTATATATTTTTGTATGTAATACTTCTACCTTTTCAAGCCAATAATTCAGTAATAAGAATTCGCTGGCATATACAGTCATGCAAAAAAGTATACTATTGTTGATGTAGAATAACTTTATTTATTGGAACTACAGATCATAACCAGAGATCTTATCTGGTAAACTAACAGTATGGTGTTTCTTTCCTAATCTGTACATATTAAAGGGTTAGCTAAATTGGTCTTCTGCAAAAAGTAAATAAAAATTCTATACCAGCTGCTTTCACACAGTGGAGAAAAATTGTTAATCTAGAAACAGAAACGACTAAAGAAACGCGTGGAGCAAGGAACGCCTTCAGTGGAGAGCTGCAATTCATGAATATTGGTTCTGATACGCGGTGAATACCGTGCAACAGCAAAATGGGAAGGAAACAACTGTAGAGGAAAGGCAAATAGTTATCTCCAAATTTGAAAAGGGAAAATCATTTTCAGGAATAGCTGATATTGTTGGAGGAAGTCAGCCATAAAGTGATGGAGAACATATTGACCAAAATTTCCAGTCTGCAAGTCCACATTACTCTTGATACTCACTGTAAGATAATGTTTTTACTTACTATTTAATCAGCGAGATCAGGAACTGTGACAATAAATAAAAGTTTTGAGTTGTAACTGATTAATATTTTCAGTAAATGTTCACAAGCGTAATAATATTCCTGATAGTAATAATAATGTCCCTATTGCAAACAGCACTGTTAGCAGTTCAGAGGTGACCTCCACGGCAAGTTCCAAGTAGAATGGTCTACCGCGCTGACTTCTAACCGTGAAAAGTTAATTGCTCGCCTTAAAAGTGGAAAATAATCTCTCCACTTGCCACGCGGTTTTGTCAACATTACAGGCGGCACACGAACAGTTACTCCTGTGAAAGATAAGCGATCCAGGATGGTGTACAGTCCTCATGACTTCACTTCATACTTTTACCAAAATCGCTTTTGGTAGCTATCCGGCTGTGACGTCATGCGAGGGACAGCGCTCCTAGCCGTTTGTCTGACATGCACAGATTGCTATATCGGCGCGAAGTATCTCACTCTACTGCCTACTCACTGTATACATGGGCGCAGCGGACTGCCGAACGGAACATATGCTACCAACCGCTCCAGGCACAGGTAGCAGCATCTAAATGGTCCCTTTAATTAATATCTCCTTCCTTTAATAGTTCACAATCTTCATAATGTTTATATGAATGGAGTTAAGTTGGCTTTAGTTACTGAACAAGTCTTAGCTCGGCTGCATTTAAACTTTGCCGGCTAGAATTTTGAGAACGGAACATGACCTCTCAATTGCTTCTTTTATATTCTTTATAATGACTGTTATTTACACTAAAATCTTGAAACTTAGTACAGCTATATAATTTCATCAGTGTAATCGAGTGCTGTGATTAGAACTTCCTATAAAAAATATAAATCGTACTCAATATTATGAATAGAGACGATTTCGAGCCAAACTGGTTTTTAGTAAGTAACTTGCAAATTAATAGATGTAGCGTAATGCAGTCACATAGATAATGTTTGTAAATCAAGTTTTCATCTTTCTGAGTCCAATATTTAGCGCCTTCAGTTTTTCGTAAAAACGCCAGTTGACCAAAATCAAATTGAGACTTGTTACTTTTGATTGTTACATACATTTGCACATTCTGAACAATTTTTGGCTTTCTAACTTCATTATTAAGTGCCACTTTCTTTTTAATAATATATGCAGCAAAACGTATTCATCTGATCATTCTGAGATTTAACAATTTTAACATTAGTATATTGCAGCGTACCCTGACAGAGTTTAGAAAAGTTATTTTGATCTTTAATTTAATTCTTAGATTATGGCGCAATACTTTGTATGCTACGCACCGGCGCGTTATGATGACGTGGCGCAAGTAGTAGTGAACTGGGGTAAGTCCCGGCACAGTCACTCACCTCTGTATCTCTCATTAGATACAGCGCTTGTTTCGCTACATAGTCCATAATATTGTAATTTAGAGAAAGAAATTCTCTAACGCAAAGAGAACGGAATTTGCTAATAAGAATGTTCAAAAAAGATCTTAAATTGACAGCTTCTGTATTGTCTGCGCATGTTAATGATCAGTTCTAAGAGGTAATCACAACAAGGGCTGTTCACTATATTTTAAGTATTGCAGGTTATGGTGCTGGGGCAGCGAGAAGAAAACCATACATTGACAAGAAGAACAAGAAATTGAGACTTGTATTTGCTCGAGAGCGTATGAGCATGAACACAAGTTTCTGGAACAAGGTACTGTTCACAGGTGAAAGTAAATTAAATATATTTGTAAATGAAGGCATAATCTTAGTGCGTAGACGACCAAATACTGAGCTGGATCCCAAACACGTTCAATCCACAACAAAGCACGACGATGGAGGATTTATCGTAGGGGGATGTATGGCTACATCTGGTATTTGACAACTTGTTTTTATTGAAGGTAACATGGATAGATTGCAGTATCTAAATATCCCAAAGGAAAAACTGCAAAAACTGAGTTTATAGCTTGGGTATAGACACAGATTATTACTTTCAACAAGACAATTACCCTGAGCGTACTGCTGAAATTGTTAGCCTGCGATTGTTGCACCATACTCAGCACAGAGCACAGATCGTAATCCGACTGATCATATTTGGAATACGATTGAAAGAATGGGCAGAAAACATTAATTACTAAGTAAGACTGCTCTGAAACAATGTCTACAACAAGAATGGCAAAATATTACCTCAGAGACTATCAAAAGCCGGCCACTGTGGCCGAGCGGTTCTAATTGCTTCAGTCTGGACCCGCGCTGCTGCTACGGTCGCAGGTTCGAATCCTGCCTCGGACATGGATGTGTGTGATGTCCTTACGTTAGTTAGGTTTACGTAGTTCTAAGTCTAGGGGACTGATGACCTCAGATGTTAAGTCCCATAGTGCTTAGAGCCATTTGAACCAGTTTTGACTACCAAAAGATTGGTCCATTCCATGCCAAACAGGTTAATAGAAATGAGACAGACAAGAGGAATGCTTGCAGAGTATTTACATTGTCATTATATTTAAGTACACTGTAATTTTCTTTGTATGTATGAACACTTTTTTCCCCACCGTGTGAAGCCAATTGGTACAGGATTTTTATTCATTTTCTGCAGAAGGCTAATTCAGATAATCACTTTATATGTACAGAATAGGAAGGAAACCCCGTTCTGTAAGTTTACCAATCAACATCTCTGGCTGCGATCTTTCGTTCTAACAAATAAAGTTATTCTGCATGAACAACGATGTATGAATACATCTTGCCATGCCTGTAGGCATTCTTTGTTGTAATGCTTTAAGGTTATTAGACAACATTTTTGTTGTAGCTTTCCTTAAAAATACCGTAAGCTCTTTCCATTTTGTGTATCGTAATGTACAATAATGCTAAAATAGTGAAAACATTAGTTCCCTAAGGATTTACTTCGTACGCTATTATCGTATCAAAACAACAACCGTGGACTACGAAGCATTGTGCTGGTTAGTAGTGTCAAGGCCAGAGCCGTGTGCAAAGTGTGCGGACACGCGCGTTGCTAATGATAACTGAGTCCGGCCCTAACCAGCGCTGTCCGCCTGCCCCAGTCGACAGCCCAATTACACAATTAAATGCCCACAGCGCTGAATTACGGCGATGGAATCATCGCGTAATCTGACCGCAGGCGTGTTTGTGAGACGCGCCGGCAACCTCACCTCTTCTAAAACGTTCCTATGCATTCGCAATTATTCCCATGTTTATTTGGATACCTGGCGTCCACAGGAATCGCTGAGGTCCGTTTGCCACGCAGAGCACTGTGGAAAACGAATTTTTGGTGTTGTTCCGGAATCGAATATGCCGTACAGCTGAAGATTTTATGGGACAGGATTTGCAACAACCACTATCTGTTTACGTTATGAAATTATTTTACTACCCACAAAGGATAAACGGTTTCCATCTATGGGAGTTGTATATTAAATCCATACAAATTATAAAAATGTATGTACGTATGCATGTACGCTCCACATCTCCTAAACCACTGGACCTGTTTCAGCCATCTTGATACACATATCATTTACTGTCTGGAAAGAATCACTGTGGTGTTAAGACTACCCACCTATCAAAGTGGTAGGGGTGGGAGTGGGGGCAGAAAAGCAACATAGCCCACGGCGCGAGAACACCCATAGTTTATCATTCAGTATTTGAGAATGAGAGCACATAGAGACTTGCAGCACAGTTTGAGCATAATTTCAAACCTTTACGGAACTTTTTCACGGTGACAACGCCCACAAAATAATGAAAGGAAAACGTTTATCGCTTACTACATTTTTGTCCTTCATTCAGTAAAACTGGTACATGAAGCATGCCTTTTTAATTTACTACTTCTTTTCTACCAACTGTATTCGTGACACATTTTGCAGACAGTATTTACATATACCACAAAACTTATATCATTGTACGACACTTGGCTCAGAAGATATGGCGTCATAAACACTGAATATGTGAAAAACTATCGCATAATGCAAGATGTTTAAATTTATTATTTCGTGTCTACTAACTCTATTCACAACACGTTTCGCAGACAGCATCCACATTTGCTGCTGAATGTACCTACAAATATATATCATTCCACAACACTTCGTTCAGGAGATATGACGTCATAAACACAGATGCGTGTGAAACGAATCTTGCATGACTCTTTAATTTATTACTTCCTTACCATTAACTCTATCAACAACACATTACGCAGACAGTAGGCACATATACCACTGGATGTAACTGCAAATTATATCACTGTACGGCACATAGTTCACGAGATACGATGCCATAAACATTGAGGTGCGTCAAAATATAACTGCAGGGCGGAATTTGCTAGACATACAGGTGAAATATGTATACAAATGCGCGTTAAATGTGTTAAATATGCGTGAAATATATGCAATAGCGTATGCGAGCAAAGCCACGGCTAAAAAGCTCATCTGAAACTTCTGGAACGATTTCAATCACATTTCACATAATAGTTGCAGTCTGGTAAGAAATACTGTAGGTATAAGAACCACCAGCTTCCTATTGAGTTGTGCATTATAACGTGGACAGCGAAGGGCGGACGAGGAGATGGATGTACAGTGAGGGGAAGGAGGAGACAGATAGGAGGAGGAGGAGATGGACGGAGGTAGGGAAGGGGGAAATAGCCAGAGAGAGGGGTGAGGAGGAGATGAACAGAGACAGGAGGAGGAGGAGATAGGTGGAGAGATGGGGAGGAGATGAACAGACAGAGGAGGTGGAGGAAATGGACAGAGAAAGGGAAGAGGAGAAGATGGACACATAGAGGAGAGAGAATGAGATGGACACAGAAAACAAAGGGGAGGAATGAACAGGGAGAGGAGGACATGGATAGAGAGAGGAAGGAGGAGGAGATAGACAGAGGGAAGAGGGGAGGAGCAGATTGACAGAGAGAGGGGGCAGGAGCAGATTGACAGAGAGAGAGGAGGAGCAAATTGACGGAGAGAAGGGTAGGAGGAAATGGACAGGCATTGGGAGGGGGAGGGGTGGAAGATATGGAATAGAGAGGAAGTGGTGGAGATGGTCAGAGGGAGGGGGAACGAGGAGATGGACTGACAGAAGCTTGGAATAAATACATAGCTGGGCAACGCCGGGTACTCACGCTAGTTCATTACATAAAACAAGTAGCAGGCTAATTTAGTTTTTTAACACACGCACTATCTTCATCTACCGTGGCTACCGAAATAACACAACATATTGTAGACATAGCTTGCATGCCTTTTACGTGGGATGTAGTACAGTAACATGCACCTATCACAAGCCAGAAGGTATTTTTATCTCTAAAGTGAACTGGTTTAGCGCAATATTGTTTCTGGGACTCAGTACCGTTGCAGATTTACCATACGTTAAAATCCACGTATACACTGCCTGACAAAAGAAGTGAATCACCCAGATGGCGAGGAGGAAGCAAAATGAAACATCACAACTTGAAAGGGTTTGTAGTGTTATCGAGTCAAGTTTACAAAGAACTTGTCAATATGGGCCCACTTCTCAGTATGACGCCACCCACACCTCCTCTGGCCAGGAGGTATGCACTGATTCGCTTGGGCATGATGTCGTAAAGCCGCGGTATCCCCTTCTCAGGCAAGCTGCCACACAGCTGTTGTAACTGACACAGGGACGTAGTTGACGTCCGAGCTGGTGCCACACATTTTCTATTGGGGACACTGATAGTCACGGGAATGCCTCAACATCACGCAGACAGTTCACAGAGACACGTACCATGTGTGGACGAACATTGTCCAGTTGCCAAATGGCATCACGATACTGTCGCGTGAGAGGTAACACATGAGAATAGAGGATATTTGTGACATACCGTTGTGCAGTCAGAGTTCCCCCAGTCAATTACCACATGTGACCTTAAGTCATACCCGATGGCCCCACAAACCATGACGACATGAGTAATACCATTGCGCCTCTCCAAAACATTGGGCGAATCAAATCTCTCCCTACACCGCCGCCATACTCACCGACGGTTCTTTTCCTAGGTAGTGCAGAACCGAGATTCATCGCTAAATACAGTACTACTCCTTTTATCAGCAGTTCACGCTTCTTGGTCGCGGTACCAATCCTAAAGCAGCCGTTTATGTTGATTAACTGCAGCCTACGCATAGGACGGTAGTTCCACACTGCGGCTGCTGCTAGTCTCCGGCCAATGGCGCGGGATGACACAGAATCTTGCCTGTTCTCCAATAGCAGGCGCGGATTTGAATGCATTACTTTGTGTCTGGTGCGCAATACGGCGATCCTCTCTTGTGGTGGTCAGACCTGGTCGACCGAAACCTTAACGACGAGTATGCGTACCCTCATGTCCCCATGAGGTCCAACATTGGGCTACTGTCCAATCGGAATGCCCCACAGATCTAAATATTGCTCAACTACATCAGTCGAACATGTGGAGACCCACAATGAGGCCCCTTTCAAACTGTGTCAGGTGCTGATAACGCTGTTCGCAACATCTCTGTGTCTTTCACAGTGATCGTTCAAGATCTGCTGCTGTTCACGCCACTTATATGAAATACCAAGCCTAGTAACAACACTGAACACAGACAACATTAATACACGCGGTGGCAGATGTCGCTGTCACAGAAAACTGTAACTCTTATCATTTACGTACCTCCCGATAGTATGTACGTATACGCAGTCACATTGACAGCCGACCATAACTTCTGGTTGTTTCACTTCTTTTTTTCCTGTCATGCAGCGTACATTGCACATTTTATTTAAATTGGTTTTGGCAAATACTGATATCTTTAATAGCTGTTACGATATTACTGACAGATATCTTCTTTGGGCACTATTTTTGTAAGCCATGGTATATAAAATATTTTAATAGTTATTATATGCTCAATATGCAGATAAACTGCCACAGGCCACTCGTTATTTGATTTATACTTCCGTCTGCTGAGATAAACCAATTAATAAATCAAATTACACGTGGCTGTGGTGGTTTTTCTGTGCATCAATCACAGCAATCGCCGCCGTCCCTGTAGGCAATACCTGCGTTTCCTATTATTGTGAAATCAGGTACCTGTTTATTAGTTTGTATATTTTATATGGGAGTAATAACTATTTTAAATGTGTCAGTCCTTCTACAGAGATATACGACATAGTCACGATGTTCCTTAAACCATTAAATAAAAAGATCATCTAAAGATATTCTCTCCAAATTTTAAGTCAAGATAAATCCGAGGAGACGCTCGTGGCTGTTTTCAAATCCGTATCGCAGATGTGGTAGAGTAGTTTCTTGCAACGAGTGAGTGTTAATTTTATGTTGCTTTTCCCACATTCATAGGTACACGCTTATACACAAAAAAATGGCTCTGAGCACTATGGGACTCAACTGCTGTGGTCATAAGTCCCCTAGAACTTAGAACTACTTAAACCTAACTAACCTAAGGACATCACACACATCCATGCCCGAGGCAGGATTCGAACCTGCGACCGTAGCGGTCGTGCGGTTCCAGACTGTAGCGCCTTTAACCGCTCGGCCACTCCGGCCGGCCGCTTATACACTACTGGCCATTAAAATTGCTACACCAACAAGAAATGCAGATGATAAACGGGTATTCATTGCACAAATATATTATACTAGAACTGACATGTGATTACGTTTTCACTCACTTTGGGTGCTTTCGAATTAGCTGAACTGTACTGAGGGCGACTTGGGTCGGCTGAGGGTGCATTGATGTAAAATGGCTATTTTGTACCGCATAGGAAAATGAATTTTATCTTTATTACAAGGACAAGGTGCGAGTCGGAATATTGTTATCATTGGTCTGTGTTTAAGTATATAATATTAAAGGCCCTATCCTCGGTGAGAGGGGTGTGTATGTAGGTAAAAGTATTTGCTTATTTGACTACATGTATGCGTAATTTAGTACGTTTAATTGTTCACCGATTATTACTATCTGTGGAAAAAGGAATTATTATGTTCTATTGAGCTGGGTTGTATGTGGGGGGCATAATGCTTGTACAAAATTATTATAGTGGGGTGGGTGGCAAATAAGTAGAACAAGTTCTGTAAAAGTGTGTGTTGAAGGGCTGAGCGAGTGGATGACGTGCTCATCTACGACTTTATCATTAGGACATGTAAATAAATGTCAGATAACCTAAATTGAGGTCTTTTTTTCTTTTCAATCATATGTATGACTTCTGCTTGGAGTTATGTTTGTCTATTTGTTCTAAATGCATACTAATATATGCTTAGAAAGGGAGACTGTTTTTTTATTATTAAGTGAGTTTTGGCAGGAGTGAATAGGCTTTTATATATGAGAGTGTTTAAGATTTGTGAGTGGAAATTGTCAGCGCAGCGTGAATGAAGTCGGGTTCGCTGGCTGGGGGAGAGACAGTGTTTACATGTCGAACTGGAGATACAGGGGAGGATAGAATTCTGCGCTATTCAGGAATCCATTTGTGCAGTGTATGTGGTTAGACAATAGCTGGAGAGCAGGTATAGAGAGAGCCCACTTCAGCAGGCTGGTCCTGGGGCTGAGTGGACGACTGTTTAGATGGAGAGCTATGTGACTTTGACATGCCGCCGCCGGTGCTCGGACGCTCGCTTTGTACGGGGCTATGGGATTAGTTTGAGCATTTAGTACTTGTTTCGGTGGTTATTGGATTAAGAACTGTAATATTGAAGGTCATGTCCTCAGCGGGAACGCTGTGTAATTGAGTAAGAGTGTTTACGTATCTGAAGATATGTTTCGCGATTGGTGATGTTAAGTTGATGGCGCAATTTAGCTACCACTGTAAAAAATAGCCGTCTGCTGCTGAAAGAAAGAAAGGGGTGACCTTGCTCCCAGACCTGATGGATGAGTTATTAGATAAGAGCAAGTGATAGTTGTTGAATGATGCTATGTGTTCGGATATAGGAGTCTCTAAACGGCGGCACAAGATTTTTTTTATGTGGAAATTTATGCAATAGTGATGGTGATAGTGATAGTGATAGTGATAGTGATATTCAACCGTTAGTGACAACAGTTAAGAGTGGAAAAATAGGTCCAAATCGAGCGCTGGCAGAATGTTGCGGCAATGGTAATAATATTTAATTCAATGTGGAGGTGGTAAATATGGACCAGGCTTTGAATATTGGTGTGAGTGTCGTATGTGCCTGATGCTCTGTATAAAAGGTTGACTCTTTAATTGCGTTTGGTATTTCGGGGTGTGCGTAAAATTAATTTTTCTGTTGGAAGTGCGAGAAAGATGAGTTGATTGGTGTTTAGATAGAGGCTACGTTTGTAATTGGAAAAGAGGGGATCAGAATAGTAAATTGATTGATGGGCATGGTTTGTAGGGTGGTATATGAGCTAAATTAGATCTTATTTTTTTAAAAAAAATGTTGTAAAGTAAGAATAATTTGAGAAGGTTTTAGATGGCTGGTCACGCGACGAGGCGAGAGCAGGGATGTGTAGTTATGTTTAGTTAAGGGGCTGTCTAATGTCATGTCAGGAGCAATGCACAGTGTACTACTGTGTCGTACGAGGTAAAGACATGTGCTGCTATGATGTGTCTAGCGTATGGAGGCTGCGCTTTGTAATTATGCTATGTTGATATAAAGTTGACTTTCACCCACGTTCGGTGGTTGCGGCTTCGGGTTATGACGGATCGCGGTCCTGGACGGACGTCTGTGTGTGCTTTGACAGCTGACGAGCGCGTCAACCGCAACTCACGCTTGTGGAAGCTGAGCAGGGGATGTGCGAGGTCTGAAATCAGACGGATGCCTGACTTCACGTTCCTGTGGACAGGGTGCGGAGGGGGGTACATGTGCACGTCTGCTGAGTTATTTTGCGAGCGGATCTGTAGGCTCTGCTTTACGTTATTTGGATAGTTTACGAGTACTGAGCGTATCTACACATCTGTGCGAAGAATTATTTAGTAGCAGTTTGCTATAGTGTGTACTGAAATTATGATTCACTAGACACGGCCTGCACCTCAACAGGTATGGGAAGGGGAGGTTGGCAAAGCTTATAGGTGACAGCATAGGTGGGGTTGGTGGGATCACTCATGGGAAAATTCCTGCAGTAGTGGGTGTTAGAGCTGCACCTTTTTTAGATTGAAGTCAGCTGATAGGTATTCCTGCTTAAGGGAAGTCTCTCTAACAAGGGAATCACTTTTGACAAAGCTTAGGTATCCGAGTAATGAAGGAATTAGTATATTTCATCAAAATATACAAGGTATTAGTGATAAAGTTAGTGAACTGCTTATAGATGTTGACTCTGAAATTATTGGTATATCTGAACACTTCTTAAATAAGGAGATAATTCAGAGGCTTCCTTTACCAGGATACAGGTTGGCTGGCTGCTTTTCGAGGAGCTCTTTGCGGTGTGGGGGAGTAGCCATGTATGTGAAAAACGGCATCCCATTTGAGTCAATTGATGTTTCAAAGTACTGCACTGAAAAGGTGTTTGAATGTTGTGCAGGTGTGGTTAAACTTAACGGAGCTAAACTTGTAACTGTTGTTATTTATAGATCCCCAGACTCCGATTTCACAACATTTTTGCTAAAGCTAGAGGAGGTTCTTGGTTCACTTTATAGGAAATACAAAAAGTTAGTTATATGTGGTGACTTCAATATTAATTGTATAAGTGATTGTGCAAGGAAGAGGATGCTGGTAGACCTCTTTAATTCATATAATCTTATGCAAACCGTATTCTTTCCAACGAGAGTGCAAGGGAACAGTAGAACAACCATAGACAACATTTTTGTTCATTCCCCATTACTAGAAGGGCATTCTGTTAGCAAAAAGGTGAATGGCCTTTCAGATCATGATGCGCAAATTTTAACTTTAAAAGATTTTTATGCTGCAACACGTGTTAAATATAGTCATCAGCTGTTCAGGAAAGCTGATCCTGTTGCTGTAGACACCTTTGTAAACCTTATAAAGGAACAAGAGTGGCAAGATGTTTATAGCGCTGATACAGTAGACGATAAATATAATGCTTTTCTCAAGGCTTTTCTCATGCTCTTTGAAAGTCGCTTTCCGTTAGAACGTTTAAAACAGGGTACTAGCACAAACAGGCAGCCTGGGTGGCTGACTAGAGGGATAAGAATATCTTGTAGAACAAAGTGGCAATTATATCAAAACGTTAGAAACAGTCAAAATCTAAATGCAGCAGCCCATTACAAACAGTATTGTAAGGTGCTTAAAAATGTTATTAGGAAGGCAAAAAGTATGTGTTATGCAGATAGAATAGCTAAGTCTCAGGATAAAATTAAAACCATATGGTCAGTCGTAAAGGAAGTGGCTGGTCTGCAGAGACAGGTCGAGGATATAGAATCAGTGCGTAGTGGGAATGTCCGTGTTACTGATAAGTCGCATTTATGTACAGTATTTAATAATCACTTTCTGAATATAGCAGGTGAACTAAATAGAAACCTAGTCCCAACAGGGAATCATATAGCGCTCTTAGAAAAAAGTGTTCCGAGACTGTTACCTGAAATGCTCCTCCATGATACTGACGAGAGGGAGATTGAGTTAATAATTAAATCACTAAAGACCAAGAACTCTCATGGATATGACGGGGTATCTAGCAGAATACTGAAGTATTGTTCTATGTATGTTAGCCCAGTTCTCAGCCATATCTGTAACTTTTCCTTTAGGAGTGGTCGGTTTACTGACCGATTAAAGTACTCGGTAGTGAAGCCACTTTATAAAAAGGGAGACATTGATAATGTTGACAATTTTAGACCTATTTCTATGCCATCGGTGTTTGCTAAAGTTATCGAGAAGGTTGTATATACAAGGCTACTGGAGCATTTAAATTCACATAATTTGCTGTCAAATGTTCAGTTTGGTTTTAGAAATGGTTTAACAACTGAAAATGCTATATTCTCTTTTCTCTGTGAGGTTTTGGACGGATTAAATAAAAGGTTGCGAACGCTAGGTGTTTTCTTTGATTTAACGAAGGCTTTTGACTGTGTTGACCACAAAATATTACTGCAGAAGTTGGACCATTATGGAGTAAGGGGAGTAGCTTACAATTGGTTCGCTTCTTACTTTAAGAACAGAAAGCAGAGGGTAATTCTCCGCAATATTGAGAGTGGTAGTGATGTTCAGTCTCAATGGGGCACTGTTAAGTGGGGCGTTCCCCAAGGGTCGGTGCTGGGGCCACTGCTGTTTCTTATTTATATAAATGATATGCCTTCTAGTATTACAGGTGATTCAAAAATATTTCTGTTTGCTGATGACACCAGCTTGATAGTGAAGGATCTTGTGTGTAATATTGAAACAGTAACAAATAATGTAGTTCATGAAATAAGTTCGTGACTTGTGGAAAATAATTTGATGCTAAATCACAGTAAGACTCAGTTTTTACAGTTTCTAACTCACAATTCAACAAGAACCGATATTTTGATCAGACAGAATGGGCATATTATAAGCGAGACGGAACAGTTCAAATTCCTAGGCGTTCGGATAGATAGTAAGCTGTTGTGGAAAGCCCATGTCCAGGATCTTGTTCAGAAGCTAAATGCTGCTTTATTTACCATTAGAACAGTATCTGAAATAAGTGACACTTCAACACGAAAAGTAGTCTACTTCGCATATTTTCATACGCTTATGTCGTATGGTATTATTTTTTGGGGTAATTCTTCTGATTCAAAAAGGGTATTTTTGACTCAAAAACGGGCTGTTCGAGCTATATGTGGTGTGAGTTAGAGAACCTCTTGTCGACCCCTACTCAAAAATCTGGGAATTCTGACATTGCCCTCACAGTATATATTTTCTTTAATGTCGTTTGTTGTTAGCAGTATTAGCCTATTCCCAAGAGTTAGCAGCTTTCACTCAGTTAATACTAGGCAGAAATCAAATCTGCATGTAGAATGCACTTCCTTGACTCTTGTGCAGAAAGGAGTGCAGTATTCTGCTGCATCCATTTTCAATAAGCTACCACAAGAACTCAAAAATCTTAGCAGTAGCCCAAACTCTTTTAAGTCCAAACTGAAGAGTTTCCTCATGGCTCACTCCTTCTATTCTGTCGAGGAGCTCCTGGAAGAGCTAAAAAATTAAGCAAATTCCAGTGTTACATTGTTGATTGTCTTCATTTAAACTTACGACTTGTCACCTGAATATGTTTTTTTTTATATTTCATTTTATCTGTTTCTAATATCGTGTTATAATTTCATGTATTGACTCATTCCATGACCATGGAGACTTCTCCTTAATTTGGTCCCACGGAACAATAAATAAATAAATAAATGATTGGGTGCATGTCTGTGGGCTGTGCAACATGGCCCAGGGCACATTTGGGTGGGTGTTTTGTGATAGTGTGATAGATATACTGTATGGTTAAATAAGTTGTTTGAAAAAATAAATAAAGTGTTCTCAATCATTACACGCGCCTGCAGCGCAGATCAGAGTGATGGGTTTTCCGTCACCATCTCGGTTGCATGGGAGTAATAAATGTTTTCCCGGCCACGTTAATCATGTGTGTCAACGAGCTATGGGCTGTTCTGACAGTAGACGTGAAGGCAGGTCCAGACCTGGGACGCCAGCGGTATACATGAGAAGAACAATGCAGCTTTCACAGGTGTCAGAGGAGAGTGCCCTTTCTGGTCGGCTGTCACGAGCGCTCGGAAGCTAAACTTGGCTGGAGGATCTGGAACCTCCTCTCCTGCCGACCGCACTGGCGCGTGGCCTGCCTTGGAGCATAATCTAAGGCGCATAGGCGATATCAATTTCTCCGGTGTTAGGCGCGAATGCGACTGTGTTGAGGTCATGTTTTGGGGAAGCCGAGCAGAGACTTTTGGTCAGTTTGGTAGCTGGGGGTGTTTGGGTGCGTCTGTTGCACTATTTTGCGAGCATGTCTGTGCACTGTGCTGTGCTTTATTTGGAGAGTTTAAGAGTACAGAGCTCGTCTGCAGATTTGTGTACTGCATTATTTATGAGCAGTTTGCTATTGTGTGGTGAAATTAGGAGTTGTTTACTTGTTTGTGGCCTGTGTCAGATGACCACTGTCGGATCAGTGTGGGTGTTTTGTGACAAATATACTCCAAGACTAAATAAAAGGCCTCGAAATAAATAGGGTGCAGTCCTTCCTTACTTCCCCGAGCAGCACAGCGCAGTCTGAGCGGTTTTTGCGCAATAATGGCAATCTGGTCAGACTGTGAGTGAGTCGACAAATAAGTGGACAAATTTATCTGTAGAGGAGTTACACGTCTGGATTGGAATGAATATCTTGATGGGTGTGGTTGTGTTGCCAAGTGTAGTGCACTACTGGAGTTCAGAACCTGCCTTAGGTCAGCCTTACATATCGAAACCTATGACAAGCAAAAGTTTCAAAAAGATATGTCCCAAATAAATAAAGTACACTCCTTCCTCCTTCCATCAGTCTCTGCACTGAAATTATTTCCGATAATTAGGAGTTGTTTGGCTATTTGGACGTAAATGTTTTGCATTATTTACGAGCGGTTCGCATGTCTGTAGGCTGTGCTATGCGTTATTTTTAACTGTTTACAATTAGCAAGCGTGTGTCTAGAGCATTATAAATGAGTTATGTAGGAGTGTTTTGCGGGTCTGTATGGTGTGGGACATGTCGGTGTGACACATATACTCCATTTCTAAATAAAGT
Source organism: Schistocerca cancellata (assembly GCF_023864275.1). Taxonomy (NCBI): domain Eukaryota; kingdom Metazoa; phylum Arthropoda; class Insecta; order Orthoptera; family Acrididae; genus Schistocerca; species Schistocerca cancellata. The sequence goes on from NC_064629.1 coordinate 826,559,938, forward strand.
AAATTCGGCCCGCATCTCGTGGTCGTGCGGTAGCGTTCTCGCTTCCCACGCCCGGGTTCCCAGGTTCGATTCCCGGTGGGGTCAGGGATTTTCTCTGCCTCGTGATGGCTGGGTGTTGTGTGCTGTCCTTAGGTTAGTTAGGTTTAAGTAGTTCTAAGTTCTAGGGGACTGATGACCATAGATGTTAAGTCCCATAGTGCTCAGAGCCATTTGAACCATTTTTGAAAGTAAATTCGTTCCTCCATCCATGGGCCTAGTGCAGGGTGAGTCCTTTTACCTGAAACACGTAGGAATAGGTTGAGTCCTGGTGGCTTAGTTTAGTGGTGATGAGCTTTGTTTGCAACAATTTTCTTAGGTTGGTGGCGGAAGCGCAAGTGAGCTTTGTTTACTGGCAGAATTCAAACTTGGCGCTGGTTCCTAGGAGGAAGTGGCGGTCGGGTGGCTGAGGTTAGTACAAGTGCCCTTTCTTTCCAGCAATTTTCTTAGGTTGGTAGAGAAAGCGGAACTGACCTTTCTTTACAGCCAGAATTCAATCTCGGCGCTGGTTCCTAGGAATAGGTGGCTGTCTGGTCCTCGAAAAGTAGTTGAAATTAGGTAGTTGAACACGTTTACATACGTATATGAAATTGTAAATTGCATTATTTAATATGATTAAAATTGAAATGGAATTAAGTACTTAGGTAATTGATAGGTTAGATGAGCGATGTGGGAGTTAGCATATTTACAGAAGACTATGTCCGTCGCATGTATGGAGGGTGTGTGGCGTAAGTGGGGTGGCGGCGAGGAAAGTGTCCAGTTATAATGCGCGCACGAGAGAGAGTCAACTAGCGAGCGTTCTAGTGCCGACCAAACATGCTGTTATACAGTCATGGCGGATTCCACTGTCGAGAAAACTTTGGCGTCAAAAGTGTAGCACTGCATTCTAGGTCACACAAGGACACGTGGTGGACGGTGAGCGTACCGCATCGACAGGTTTGTACGGGCCCAGGAAAACAACTGTGGCGCCAAAAGTGGGGCAGGGAACAGCCGACCGTTGTGTGATTCAGCTCGGAGAAAAACAATTTTGGCGGGAAATGTGTGGAGGCGACGAATACACGTGGTGAGCGGACAAGGGACCGCTGTGACGTCAAACTCGGCAAGTCCCAACGTGTCCAGCGAAAACATGTTTACGACGAGGGAGCGATCGCCAGTCCATCGGCTAGCGCCGGCCGCCCCAGTGCATAGCCGTAAGCCACAGCACGCACGCCGGCGGGGCCAGAGCTCCCTTATACCCGTGGCGCACGGGGGACGGTGCCAGGCGCGGCGACGATTTCAACTACACTCCTGGAAATGGAAAAAAGAACACATTGACACCGGTGTGTCAGACCCACCATACTTGCTCCGGACACTGCGAGAGGGCTGTACAAGCAATGATCACACGCACGGCACAGCGGACACACCAGGAACCGCGGTGTTGGCCGTCGAATGGCGCTAGCTGCGCAGCATTTGTGCACCGCCGCCGTCAGTGTCAGCCAGTTTGCCGTGAAATACGGAGCTCCATCGCAGTCTTTAACACTGGTAGCATGCCGCGACAGCGTGGACGTGAACTGTATGTGCAGTTGACGGACTTTGAGCGAGGGCGTATAGTGGGCATGCGGGAGGCCGGGTGGACGTACCGCCGAATTGCTCAACACGTGGGGCGTGAGGTCTCCACAGTACATCGATGTTGTCGCCAGTGGTCGGCGGAAGGTGCACGTGCCCGTCGACCTGGGACCGGACCGCAGCGACGCACGGATGCACGCCAAGACCGTAGGATCCTACGCAGTGCCGTAGGGGACCGCACCGCCACTTCCCAGCAAATTAGGGACACTGTTGCTCCTGGGGTATCGGCGAGGACCATTCGCAACCGTCTCCATGAAGCTGGGCTACGGTCCCGCACACCGTTAGGCCGTCTTCCGCTCACGCCCCAACATCGTGCAGCCCGCCTCCAGTGGTGTCGCGACAGGCGTGAATGGAGGGACGAATGGAGACGTGTCGTCTTCAGCGATGAGAGTCGCTTCTGCCTTGGTGCCAATGATGGTCGTATGCGTGTTTGGCTCCGTGCAAGTGAGCGCCACAATCAGGACTGCATACGACCGAGGCACACAGGGCCAACACCCGGCATCATGGTGTGGGGAGCGATCTCCTACACTGGCCGTACACCACTGGTGATCGTCGAGGGGACACTGAATAGTGCACGGTACATCCAAACCGTCATCGAACCCATCGTTCTACCATTCCTAGACCGGCAAGGGAACTTGCTGTTCCAACAGGACAATGCACGTCCGCATGTATCCCGTGCCACCCAACGTGCTCTAGAAGGTGTAAGTCAACTACCCTGGCCAGCAAGATCTCCGGATCTGTCCCCCATTGAGCATGTTTGGGACTGGATGAAGCGTCGTCTCACGCGGTCTGCACGTCCAGCACGAACGCTGGTCCAACTGAGGCGCCAGGTGGAAATGGCATGGCAAGCCGTTCCACAGGACTACATCCAGCATCTCTACGATCGTCTCCATGGGAGAATAGCAGCCTGCATTGCTGCGAAAGGTGGATATACACTGTACTAGTGCCGACATTGTGCATGCTCTGTTGCCTGTGTCTATGTGCCTGTGGTTCTGTCAGTGTGATCATGTGATGTATCTGACCCCAGGAATGTGTCAATAAAGTTTCCCCTTCCTGGGACAATGAATTCACGGTGTTCTTATTTCAATTTCCAGGAGTGTAATTCAGTTGTAGCGCAGACGTCGGGACGACTGCACAAGGATCTCGACGATGTGTACTGATTATGTTGGAGAACAAGTGATGACCGTACTGCTTGAAATAAAGACTTCAGTCCCTTTACCCCCTGCAAAATCAAAGGACGTGACTTAGGTTAGTACAAGTGTACTTTATTATTTGACGCGATTCTGATAGGTTACCAGTGAAAAAAGATAAGTGGCGGCGAAAGTTCGTACCTGTGATCGATTATGGTGTTAGGATTTGAACTTGCGATAGATTTTTGTTATTGATGTAAGGCAAATGGCTTTCTCACCGAGAAAATCGGACATATTGAATAAATAATAAATGATAATAATAAGTAGAAGTACAGTTTTCGAGACATTATCGTGTTGGAATTTGAATTTGGCGCGTACTTTTTCTGGAGGTTTAGGTTAGTGGACGTAGCCCAATAGGTCTGTTTTCCCGCCAAAATTCAAAATTCCCGCCATTTTTCTCGAGGGTTAGGTTAGTGGACGTAGCACAATTGGCCTATTTTCCGGCCAAAATCCGCAATATTGGATGACTCATGCACTGTTGCCAAGTCTACATGCCGCCATCTTGATGACGTCATTGCCGCCACATCTCGATACCTGAGTCAACAGATGGGGACGTTTGCAAGACAACAACCATCTGCACCAACAGTTCGACGACGTTTGCAGCAGCATGGACTATCAGCTCAGAGATCATGGCTGCGGTTACCCTCGACGCTGCATCACAGACAGGAGCGCATGCGATGGTGTACTCAACGAAAAACCAGGGTGCACTAATGGCAAAACGTCATTTTTTCGGATGAATCCAGGTTCTGTTTACAACATCATGATGGTCGCATCCGTGTTTGGCGACATCGCTGGGAACGCACATTGGAAGCGTGTATTCGTCATCCCCATACAGGCATATCACCCTGCGTGATGGTATGAAGTGCCATTAGTTACACGTCTCGGTCACCTCTTGTTCGCATTGACAGCAGTTTGAACAGTGGACGTTACATTTCAGATGTGTTACGACCCGTGGCTCTACCCTTCATTGGATCCCTGCAAAACCCTACATTTCAGCAAGATAATTCACGACCGGATGCTGCAGGTCCTGTACGGGCCTTTCTGGATAGATTAAATGTTCGTCTGCTGCCCTGGCCAGCACATTCTCCTGATCTCTCACCAATTGAAAACGTCTGGTCAATGGTGGCCGAGCAACTGCCTCTTCACAATACGCCAGTCACTACTCTTGATGAACTGTGGTATCGTCTTGAAGCTGGATGGGCAGCTGTACCTGTACACGCCCTCCAAGCTCTGTTTGACTCAATGCCCAGGCGTATCAAGGCCGTTATTTCGGCCACAGGTGGTTGTTCTGGGTAGTGATTTCTCAGGATCTATGCACCCAAATTGCGTGAAAATGCAATCACATGTCAGTTCTAGTATAATATGTTTGTCCAATGAATACCCGTTTATCATCTGCATTTCTTCCTGATGTAGCAATTTTAATGGCCAGTAGTGTAAACAATTAGAGTTGCAATTACCTGTGACAGGTAGAAGGCCACCAAAATGTTTAGTGTTGTTACGAGGTTTGGTAGCGTATACAACAGGCGTGAACAGCGTCAGATATAAATGACGAACATGAAGTACACGGAGCTGCCGTGTACTAGTCATCATCTGATAAAGTTTGAAAGGGACGTCATTGTGGGTCTCCAGTTGACTGGCCGGTCGAATAGTGCAATGTCCATATTTTTGGGGCATTCAGATTCGACTGTGGCCCGATACTGGACTGAATGGGAACGTGAAGCAGGCACACACATCGTGAAGGCTGTGGTCCACTACGTCTAGCCACCACAAGGGAGTATCGCCCTGTTGTGTACCAAACACATCGTACACATCTTAACCCCTTCACATCTACGACTTCCATCCGAGAACAAGTAATGGACTCCGTGCAGTATTCTGTGACATCCCGCGCCACTGGTCGGAGACAAGCAGCAGCCTCACTAGGAAATTACAGCCCCTTGCGTAGCCTGCAGTAACACTACAAAGCAAATAGCTGCGTTTGGAGCGGTGCCGCATCCGGAAACCATGGACTGCTGATGAATGATTTTGCGTTGTGTTCAGCGATGAATCGCTCTTCTGCACTACCCTAAATGACAATCGGCGACGACCTCGGGAGATCTCCCATTCTTCTAGTGTTTCGGAGAGGCACAGCGGTGTTACTTATGGCGTCATGGTATGGGAAGCAACCGGTATACCTTAAGGCCACGGTGGGTAGTGACTGACGCATTTCTAACAGACATCCTGCAGCTTCATGTATTACCCCTCATGCGACAGTATTGTGGTGCCATTTTTCGATTGGACAATGTTCGTCCACACATGGCACTTGTCTGTATGAACTGCCTGGGTGATGTCAAGGTACTGCCATGACCATCAGAATCCTCAGATGTATCCCCCAGAACGTCGTGGGACCAGCTCGGACGTCAGCTCTGTCCCAGGATACCAAGGGTCAGTTACAGCAGATGTGGGGTAGCTTGTATCAGAAAAGGATACAATGGCTTTATGATACCCTTCCCAGGCGAGTCCGTGCACACATCTAGGCCAGAGGGGGAACGATGTCATACTGATAAGTGAGCACATATGCCGTTTTCTTTGTAAATTTGACTCGATTTTGTAATCACTGAAAGAATATCACATACCCTCTCAACCAGTGAGGTTTCATTTCGATTCCTCCTCCCTGTGTGGGTTCTATTTGTCCATCGTCTCTACTAAGAGTGTAACGTTACAAGCCCAGTCTTCTAAGATGCGAAGTATAGTGTCCCATTGGGCTGTGACTTTGACTGTACAGCATGAGAAACTTTCAAGAGTAGTCCCATTTCTTGAATGGACTGACCTAACGAAGTGCAACAGTGGTTAGCACAATGGACTTGAATTCGGAAGGACGACGGTTCAAACCCGCGTCTGGCCATCCAGATTTAGATTTTCCATGATTTCCCAAAATCGGTACAGGAAAAAGCAGTAATAGTTCCTTAGAAAGGGCACGGCCGATTTCCTTCCTCATCTCTGAAATATTCCGAGCAAGTGCTCCGTGTCTACTGACTTCGATGTCGACTGGACGTTAAACCCCAATCGTTCTTCCTATTTTTTTTTAGTGAACCAAAACTCTGCTAGAATAGAAACGCAATGAAAATCTTTCAGATTGCCTGGAACAATACAAAAAACGTCATGAACGCTATTCACGTACTGTAAGCGACCTACATGGATTCCTACTGTAGGAATGGTTCGACACGGATGTCTTCTAAATCCCGTCATCTTGTACATTCCACATTACAACGAACCGCAGATGGTATCAGGGCTCGTGCAGGTATTATTAAGTGCCAGGTGACAACATTTTTGTCCCATGACCTAATCTGCAACGATGAAAAGATGGTGTCCCTGTCTCTCGGATAGTTTGTCATAGCATGTGATCACGTGCCCTCTGACAATGTAACTGATATCTGAGGAATGACCACGCACATGATCGGATAAAAGACAGTTTCTCAGACGCAACTAGAATTTCTACAAAATACAGAGTTGCAGAACCACCACGACTGCCTCAATCTGTATGTAACAGCGGCCGTCGGGGTCAACTGCTGCAATCGAGAACGAATGCATCGTAATGGGTTCCATCTGGTAGTTGGAATAATAACGGTGGTTTGACGGGTCATAGTGCAGCAGGTGATTGTAAGACAGTGCTGGACATTTATACCATGTGGCCACACATGACATCTGGAAATATCAGAAAAGTGGAAAGGTTCTAAGTGCCAAATCTGACATTTGTCAAAATAATGAGAAAAGAGCCGGTTTTGCATCTAAAGAATTGAGAAGGTATTCTGATACCACACCATTATGCAGCTCACCACATTACCGCAAAAATTAATGAGACAAATCAGCAAATATTTACAATATTAAGGAATTTGTAATTGAGATACCTGGAATCTGACTGGTTCTGTGCGTCAATAAGAAAATTTCTACGAACTAGCTCTTCAAAGAAGAAAACAGCAACCAGCCACTGTTAATAATGCTATTTATTTACACAAATAACTGTGGGCTCTTTACTGTGGGCGGCTGATGGCACACTGGCATCTGCTCTTTTTAGACAGTTGTTAATTGTGAACTCCGTCTGAACTGAGTAGCCGATGCACTCTCGGTGAAAGCCGTTGCTGCCCTGCGAAGAACTGCCGCTGACTCGCTGGGTGCCGAGTTATAACGCATCGCAGATTGATGCATCTGATCTGCTTGATTGTCCGAGAGCGTTCGTGATGAACCGCATCCCACTCGTTGGCTGCCCAATACAGATGTCATTGTTTTGCCCGATTTGCGCACGTGACGAGGCCTGGGGAAAAACAGCGACAGCCACGGGCGACTGCTGTGGGCAACCGTCCAAGTGCTCGCCGCTGTTGGACTCGCCTAGATGTAGGCTATGCTGACACGTTACCGTGATGGAAGGGTGGGCTACCCTGAGGGTGTAGTGGCCTGGGACAAAACACAAGGCAATAATGCACGAAAACACCGCCCCTATATAGTAAACAATCTCGTCAGGAGGCAGGAGTGTACCGAATGGACTGAGCACGCTTGGAACTAGTTAAAACTTGCCATGCATGCTCGCAGGAACCTGCCTCGTTGGATGACTTTAGGACAGCAAGCCGTGGTGCGCCAACTATGTTGCAGTGCTTTAGGGGTGGGGAGGATGGGGGAGATTGGGTGAGCAACACGGCACTGCATACACAGCATGAGATTTTGATGACACAGAAGAACGGAGATGTGCACTTTAGAATAGATAGCATTTATTTTGCTTAGTTTTTTCCCTACAGCTTCGCTCACATATGCATCCGACACATATTGAACACACCTCCCCCTCCCCCTCTCTGTGTCGACCTCTTCCTCCCTCCATCTGCCCACCTCTTCCTCTCACCTCTTTCTGCCTATCTTTTCCTCAATACTCACTCTGTATCTTCATCTCCTCCTCCCCTCCGGCCGGCCGCGGTTGTCGTGCGGTTCTAGGCGCTCCAGTCCGGAGCCGCGCTGCTGCTACGGTCGCAGGTTCCAATCCTGCCTCGGGCATGGATGTGTGTGATGTCCTTAGGTTAGTTAGGTTTAATTAGTTCTAAGTTCTAGGGGACTGATGACCACAGCAGTTGAGTCCCATAGTGCTCAGAGCCATTTGAACCATATGAACCTCCTCCCCTCCCTTTATGCATTTCCTCCAACCATTCTGTCTGGTCATTTCTTCCTCTCCCTTCCTTCTGACCATATCTTTCTCCCTCTATCTCTTTCCATCTCCCCCTCCCTCTCTTACTTTTCCACCTGTAACGCAGCAAGTTATTACGAGATACCATTCGTTGCAGTAAGGCACGCAGCCGTCTAGTACGATGGCTGCAGGATGGCTATGGTTTTTTTTTCCGCTCTGCTCACAGCACAGCTGACGCTGCCTGTCGTGAGAACTGCATAGCGTTAACATTCAGTCGATACGAAGATTCTTACACTCTGCAAATCTAATTAATCCATATTAGTTATTATTCGATTTTGTACAAATTTGGTACACAGCTTTTTGTTATTAATGGACTGATGCTGTCAGAATTTCAGATTTTTACTTATTATAGTTCCGGAGATAAAGAGAATTACCTAAAAGTCCTAAAATCTACGCTTGTTTTTTAAAACCAAAGTAGTAACAATAACAAATTGACTTTCATTATCATTTGAAGCCATTACAAAGTTGTCAGTGCATAAAAATCAGTTAATAAGAATTTTCTTTTTAAAACTTTAGTCATGGGAGTACCCAGCGAGATTTAAAATGTTTATTAAAAGCAGTTTTTCACTGGTTTACTGTTTTATTTAATAAGAAGTGCTGTATGTTGTCTCGAGTCCTTGTTTCCTGGGACTAGTATCACCTGCCCCCCCCCCCCCCCCCCCCCCCCCCCTAGTTCAGATCCTGGGTACGCGCTTGACTTGACTTCAGTCACTTTGCATTACGTAATACAAAAAGCAGTCAAAATTATTATTTGATTATATTTTGTTGGGTGAGTGCGTGAGAATGATTGACAGAGTGTATGTGGGACATATGTTAAAATTTAATATTTCATTTGCGTGAAACCTTGTACAAACGAACTGTGGAAAAGCTGTGTTGCAACCACGATTCAGGTGACGTATGTCTGTATGAGTATGCTTTTGTATAAAAGCAGCCAGAATGGAAGTTAGAGTCGAAATAAGTTTATTTATCAATTTGAAGAATATTTCGCACTTCGCTTATTTTGATTAAACATAATACAAGAAATTGAAGTTTTGCTGACATTAATTACTATCAAATTAGTGATTGGATAAGGCAGGATTTGCCGCGAGAATAATCAGGAAGGAACGTTCTGATTGGTCGTTTAGATCAAGAGCCAATCAGGATTAAGCTGTTCCCACATGCATAGAGGAGTGGGCAGAGAGGAGAGTACCTCGAGAGAGTTGCTTGCTAGCCGGATAACACGCCTACGGATAACACGATGTTAGATCGCTCCTTAAAAATACTTTGTAAGATGAGGAAATAATGAGCTAATTTCAGTTCGAACATATCGTGACTGAAGCGACTGGAGTTACGAACATTTTAATGAAAGTTTGGTGTTTCTAAGTTAAATAGTTTGAGAGATAGGAGCGTGTGAACTTTCTGGTCGTAGTAACAACTCCGCATGGCGTGTTTCGTGTTCTGTACGAAATATTTTGGCGAGCGCTTCTTACGAAGAAGACCACTGAAACGACCGAATGTTTAATTCGTGAATAGTTGTGGGACTGTGGCTGGTAGAACGTCTAAAATTCTGGCTGATTTTCGAGTGAATATTTGTTATATAGACAGTGAACTTTCAATGATATCATTTCATCATATTAAATACGGACTTGATAGCCATTTCATGTGTTTCAATATAAATAAATGGCTCTGAGCACTATGGGACTTAACATCTATGGTCATCAGTCCCCTAGAACTTAGAACTACTTAAACCTAACTAACCTAAGGACATCAAACAACACCCAGCCATCACGAGGCAGAGAAAATCTGACCCCACCGGGAATCGAACCCGGGAACCCGGGCGTGGGAAGCGAGAACGCTACCGCACGACCACGAGGTGCGGGCAATATAAATAAAAAACAGAATTAACCTAATTTTAAACGCTTTTCTGCAAGTAAACTGAATATCCCGAACGCCCGATTTTTTAATCATGAACTTTCAGGAACTGACTTTGAACTAGAGTGACACGGCCTCCATGTGGAAGGTATTAGTTAGTGGTTTCATCAACGCTGCTTTACACTGACTAGCACGTATCTGCTACCAGAAAGTGAAGGGACATCGGCTAGAATCCTATCGAGGTAGGTGGACTGAACGACAGCGTTAACAACAACACAGACGACCGACCCCACCCTGCCACACACCTCCGCACTACCCCTCTACGCTTTCCACTTGCCTCATGCATATCTATCTCCTCCCCTCTCTTTGTCCATTTCCTTCTCTCCCTCGCTCTGTCCATCCCCTCGTCTATCCATCTCAATCTTTTACCAGCCATGCTGATCAGCACTTGTAGCCAGGAAATACATCGCAATAAAGCAGGCCATTACTACTCCCCCAACACACCTGCCATGCAGGAAAGGCTACATAGGAGGGGAATCATTTATTTGCCCCTGCTGTACAGGCCACCAACCAAAGAAGGTCGATAAAGCAGGCCAGTACTCCAATGACACAAAACCCTATCATGCAGGATAGCCTACATGTCGGGGCCTGGAAAATTGTTTCTTGCCCCTGACATGTAGTTTGCCTTGCAAAGCAGATTGATTTGGCAGGCCGATATTGTTCCCACACAATATACTTGCTTTGCAAGGCAGCCTATCTGCTAGGAGCTGAAAAAAACACGTTCTTTCTATATCTCTGATCCTACTGAAGCTAGGAGGTAATATACCTGACAGTGCTGGTCCTCATAAGGCCTGCTGTGTTCTGTGCCAAATCTGGCTGAAATCGATCCAGGTGTTTGAGGGTACATCTCAGACACACACACACTCTCTGCTTTAGATCTACATTAAAGGAAAAATTTCTCTACACCACAAAACAATTAAGGAGTAACGAAATTTTGGGAATACATTTGGCTGAGTAACATATTTAAGACATTGTCATTACAATAAACATGCATGCATTGTGTTGTACAGGTGACAAATGTCAGTTTGCAGGATAGGATTCCATGTCTGTTGCACTTGGTCGGTCAAAACAGGGATGGTTAATGATGTTTGTGGATGACACTGGAGTTGTCTTCCAGTGATGTTCCATACATGCTCGACTGGAGAGAGATCTGGTGATCAGGCAGGCCAAGGTAACATGTTGACCGTCTGCAGAGCTTGTTGGTAGCGGTATGTGGGTGAGCATTAGTCTGTTGGAAAACATCCCCTAGAATACTGTTTGTGAATGGTAGCACAACAGGTCGAACCATCAGACTGACGTACAAATCCGCAGTCAGGGTGCATCATATAATCACGAGAGTGCTCTTGCTGTCATACGAAACTTCTGTTCAGACCATAACTCCAGGTATCGGTCCAATGTCTATAGAATGCAGACAGGTTGGTTGCAGGCCCTCAACTGGCCTCCATCTAACCAACACACGCCATCACTGCTACCGAGGCAGAACCAGCTTTCATCAGAAAACATAACAGACCTCCACCCTGCCCTACAATGAGCTCTCACTTGACACCAGTGAAGTCTCAAATGGAGGTGGTTTTGGGACAGTTGATTACACGCTGCAGAGTGTCTGCCTTGAAGCTGTCCTTGGAGTAACCGATTTGTAACAGTTCGTTGTGTCACTGTAGTGCAAACTGCTGCTAAAATTGCTGCTGCAGATGTAGTACGATGCAATGGAGCTATATGCTGTATACGAAGGTCTTACTCTCGGTAGTGCCATACAGTCGTCCAGAGCCCAGTCTTCTTGCGACTGTACATTCTCGTGACCACCGCTGCCAGCAGTCATGTACAGTGGCTATGTTCCTGCAAACTCGTTCCGCAGTATAGTGGAATTAACATCAAGCTTCTCATAACCCTGTTACATGACCTCCTTCAAACTCAGTGAGGTGGTGATAAAGGCATCTTTGTTGCCTTAAAGGCATTCTTGACAAATATCAACTCACCTCTTCCAATCTTAGAGGTAACTAACGCTCATTACATTAATACCTGTTCCGTAGATCATGAATACGACATTTCGTAATGATGTGGAATGTGTAGGTTTAACATACACACACACACACACACACACACACACACACACACACACACACACACACATATATATATATATATATATATATATATATATATATATATATATATATTACAGTTACTACTTGATATCTAAAAATTCATCTATTGAGTGGAAGGAGTTGTCATTCAGAAATCCTTTTAAATTATTTTCAGATGTTGGTTGGCTATCTGTCAGACTTTTAATGCTATTTGGCGAAGACTAAAGATTTTTGTGGCAGCATAATTTATGAAACGTCCCCTTAGAACAATTATACATGACTGTCCTTAAACTGACACACAATATTTTTAGCGCAACGCAATCTGACTTTCAAAAATCCCTACAAAAGAATGGCCCTGACTAACATTAACCTATACATTTCACAAATCACTTACCTCACCAAAAATCTTCGTTACTCGGACTACTGCAATACAGCGAGCGCCACTACTGCCAGCTAAATAAAAGATTCAAACTACTGAAGGCACTAACTACTGATAGGCATAGTTAGCAAATGAAAGATTTTGATAGAGAACAAACAATGTATTTACCTTAAAAGTGTTCAAAAGTCATAATATATATATCAGTTCATGACATACAGTTTTACAAATTTCAAAACTCCGCCATTCCTCTCCCCACATCCACCACTGCTGGCGGCTCACCTCCAACTGCGCAACACTACGCGCTGTTCACATCCAGCTGGCCAACACTACAATGGCAGACAACAATGCAAACTAGCCACAGACTGCACACAGCACAGCCAGTGATTTTCATACAGAGCGCTAGGTGACGTTACTAACATAAAAACCTAAACAGCCTACTTACAAATTCACCCCCTTCTGTGCCAAAGTCTGATTTAACCCAGAATAGTGAAGATCATCCTTTCTTCTGGTGTTGCAGCTATGCACTTCGCTATTATTTTTTAACTGGGATGGGTTATTAATAACAAATTTCTCAAGTGAATATATATACTGTGGAGGTACTGTGAATATCCCGAGTTCCTTAAATAAATGTATCCAAGGTGATCTTAGGTGGGCTCCAGTTATTATTCTGATTACACGTTTTTATGCAATGAATAATTTTTGCTCTTAATGGTGAATTACCCCAAAATATGATGTCATACGAAAGCAGTAAATGAAAACAGGCATATTAGGCTAATTTACTGATATGTATATCACCAACGTTTGCAATAACCCTAAAAACATAAATACCTGAACCTAACCATTTCAGCAGATCATCAATGTGTTTCTTCCTATTCAGTTTCTCATCGATGCACACACCCAGAAATTTTGTATATTCTGCCTTAGCAACAGACTTCTGTTCGACTCTATATCTGTCAATGATGTTATGCCATTTACTTTACAGAATTGTATGTACTGTGTTTTCTCAAAATTTTGTGAAGTCCATTTGCAGAGAACCACTTAATAATTTTCTGAACAACAATTCTCAGCTGATTCTTGCTCGTTGGGTGTGATTACTATACTTGTATCATCATCAGAAAGAACTAGCTTTATATCTTCATGAATATAGAGTGGCACGTCATTAATATATATTAAGAACCATAAGGGACCCAAGACTGAACCCTTTGGGACACCATTCTCGATACCTCCCCATTTAGAGGACTCTGCTGGGTTTTGCAGAATACCTCTACTGGTAATTTCAACCTTCTGCATTCTTACAGTTAAATATTAACCCATTTGTGCACTGTCACACTCATACCACAATACTTAAGCTTATCTAGAACAATTTCATGATTCGCACAGTAAAAAGCCTTTGAAAGATCGCAAAATATCCCAATGGGTGATGTTCGGTTAGTCAGAGTATTTAATATTTGATCAATGAAAACATATATGACATTTTATGTTGATAAGTCTTTCTGAAAACCAAATTGACATTTTGTTAGTCCTTCATTTTTACAAATATGTGATGCTACTCTGGAACACATTACTTTTTGAAGAATTTTGGATAAAGCTGTCAGAAGTGACATTTGGAGGTAGTTGTTAGCAATAGACCTACACATTTTTTATGCAATGGTTTAACAATAGCATGTTTCAGTCTATCTGGAAAAATGCCCTGTTTCAGTGGGCTACTACATATATGGCTGAGAATCCTACTTATCTGTTTGGAACAAGCTTTTAGTACTCTGCTGGGGATGCCATCAATTCCATGCGAGCTTTTACTTTTGAGTGAATTTATTAGTTTCCTATTTTCATTAGGAGAGATGGGTTGAATTTCAGTTTTACCAAATTGCTTAGGTATTACCTCTTCCTTATACAGCCTTGCATTATCTAATGAATGGCTGGATCCTATCTTCTCTACAACGCTTAACACATGGTTATTAAAAATATTGTCTACTTCTGACTTTTTGTTAACAAACTTTTCATTGAGTTTGATAGAAATATACTCTTCCTGTCTCTCGGTTTCCCGGTTTACTTTTTAACAATATTTCAAATTATTTTAAGTTTATTATTGGAGGTGCTAATCTCAGAAATAATGCACATACTTCTGGACTTTTTAATAACTTTTCTTAGTATAGTGCTGTATTTTTATAATATTTGACTGTTTCTGGATCATTACTCGTTCTAGCTATAAGATACATTTCCCTTTTGTGTTTACAAGATATTTTTATCCCTTTAGTAAGCCATGGCTTTGTAGATGGTTTCTTGCAATTATATTTCATCGTTGTCTTAGGGAAATCGTTTTCAAATATACTCACAAGGGTATCATGAAATAGTTTAAATTTTAATTTAGCATCAGGTTGCCTGTAGACCTCATCCCAGTCTAACTGTTGCAAGCTTCCCCTAATACTTTCAATTGTTAAATCGTTAATTGGACGCACTGTTGTGGAGGACTGTTTTGCATTACCGTATGGAGCTACGTCATATACTGTAACTAGCTGTGCATCATGGTCAGACAGACCATTCTCAACAGGACATTTTTTATTTAATTAAATTTATCTTGGTCTATAAAAAAATTAGCTATCAGTGTGCTGCTTTCCTGTACCACCCAAATAGGAAAATCAATAACTGGCGACAAATTGACAGAACCAAGTAATACTTCCAGATCAAGCTTTCCACCGAACTCTTCCCCACAAACAATAATTTGCTTCCATCTGTCCAACGGATAGCACAACAAAGAATCCAAGTTTTTCAGAAATTGCAGACATTTTCCCAATGGGGACATAAACACAGCTACAATTATAAAAGTACCATTATTCAGCTTAATCTCACACGCACATGCTTCTATATGTTTCTCTACACAAATTTTGTCATTTTTGTAAATTTTCCACGCTACTATAAATTTTAACATATACGGCAGCTCCTCCACTGTCCATAATGTCTCTACTTACATGTGCTGAAGGCTTACATTATTTACCTATTCTACAGGGTGTTACAAAAAGGTACGGCCAAACTTTCAGGAAACATTCCTCACACACAAATAAAGAAAAGATGTTATGTGGACATGAGTACGGAAACGCTTAATTTCCATGTTGAGCTCATTTTAGGCGGACCAATTCCATGGCCTCCACGCTCTCGTGACCTCAACCCTCTTGACTTTCATTTATGGGGGCATTTGAAAGCTCTTGTCTACGCAACCCCGGTACCAAATGGAGAGACTCTTCGTGCTCGTATTGTGGGCGGCTGTGATACAATACGCCATTCTCCAGGGCTGCATCAGCGCATCAGGTATTCCATGCGACGGAGGGTGGATGCATGTATCCTCGCTAACGAAGGATATTTTGAACATTTCCTGTAACAAAGTGTTTGAAGTCGCGCTGGTACGTTCTGTTGCTGTGTGTTTCCATTCCATGATTAATGTGATTTAAAGAGAAGTAATAAAATGAGCTCTAACATGGAAAGTAAGCGTTTCCGGACACATGTCCACATAACATATTTTCTTTCTTTGTGTGTGAGGAATGTTTCCTGAAAGTTTGGCCGTACCTTTTTGTAACACCCTGTATGTTGTGGCGTAGCAAGACAGCCACGCCACTCGGAAGTAGCCGAAATGCACGCGTACACACACGCCGGCTGGCGTGAGGTCTGAAACAGGATACTTAATGAATGCTATAAAGAAAAGTACGGAGTTTATGTTTACTTAACTTTAATTCATCCTTGTGGTACATCGCTCTTGATAATACAAGTGAGACTCTCAGATATGGTTAATGGCGCCTTGCTAGGTCGTAGCCATGGACTTAGCTGAAGGCTATTCTAACTATCTCTCGGCAAATGAGAGAAAGGCTTCGTCAGTGTAGTCGCTAGCAACTCGTCGTACAACTGGGGCGAGTGCTAGTCCGTCTCTCTAGACCTGCCGTGTGGTGGCGCTCGGTCTGCAATTACTGACAGTGGCGACACGCGGGTCCGACATGTACTAATGGACCGCGGCCGATTTAAAGGTACCACCTAGCAAGTGTGGTGTCTGGCGGTGACACCACACTGTATATCTGTGACTGTATGATGTTCAGACAGGCGTAGTACATCTCACGACGTTACAACTGTTTTGCATTATAACAGTGGCGCTACTAGCGCCGCTCTTCTGCGATTGGTGCGAAATCGGAGTAAACATTATCTTTCAAACGTAGAAACACGTGTACCAGCTTCCATTTATGTTGCACAGCTCCTAATTGATGCTGCGATTTTCTTCCGTCAGTGTATAACAATTGTTTCTATTTCACACTAAAGTTATCTTGCTAGTTTCATAAGATTATCTTTTATTCTCTGCTCCCCTTGACTCTAAACCTAGCCAAGTCCATAGGTATGCAGACGGTACAAAACTTTGTTTGAACATATTTTATGCCTACGCTAAATAAGTAAATGATGAATTCACGTTCTAGCGTACGTTAAAGTCCAACTAAGGTGGAAGTTTCGACATTGAACTATATATTTTGTTATTTTAATTTCAAGCGTTCTTAGCCTCAAAATGAGTGATTAGAGCTTTTTGTCTTTACTTCAAATTATGAGACGCTTGCTACTTTGATCCTTCTGCTGACACTAGCAATTCACCAGAAGTTACATTTTTACTGGTCACCTGCAAGCATTCTGTCTGTCGAATTTAACATTTACTATTGTGGTTGTAGCAGTGCTAATGCTCTCCGTTTTGTAGAACGATATCTCAAATCTTTTCCACGTTTCCTGAAAATTAACAAGGTTTTTTACTGAAAGCGGACACTGAATCTAAATTTCTTCGTAATAGCAAAATTATCGGTAAGTTGGTCATTGTCGATTTTTTCTTTTGAATTTAACTCCTAAGGTAATCGAACTTAGTTTTAAACTGTTATACTCTGAAATTCCGAACGGTATTCCACTTCATCAAATGTTGTAACTATGTTTCGCAAAGCCAATAACAAACGCGCAGTCACTATGTCTTCCATGTATAGTTTTACTATACATGAATAGTAACTAATATCAGAATTCAGTCGATTTTTAGTTTGTAAGCAAAGCTGCAAATACCTTCCCTCTTTCCTCAAGTAGTTCCGAGTTAATGATAAGCGACAAGGGCATCTATTCCTACAGTCGACAGTTTTTTTCGGGGCACCCGTGTTTAGGGACAAACCAGATTAATGTTCCAACGTCATTCAAACTATTTTTGCTATCATATCACGTGTACATTTCCACTGATATTGTACAGTGCAAGAATTAGGAGAACATTTCATAGAACTGTAGCCCCGAAAAAGTGTGTTCTGTCGCTACGACATTTAACTTTTGACCCAGAGTTTTCGATTTCTGTATGTTACTAAGCTTCCTAAGCTTGTTCCTTCTTTTAATATGTAACACCCTGGTACTAAGCTTTCGTTTTTGTTCCTTCTTTAAATGTCTGATTTTCTCTGCCTCGTGATGACTGGGTGTTGTGTGCTGTCCTTAGGTTAGTTAGGTTTAAGTAATTCTAAGTTCTAGGGGACTGATGACCATAGATGTTAAGTCCCATAGTGCTCAGAACCATTTGAACCATTTTTTTTTAAATATGTAACACCCCGCTGATGGAGAGAGCATTAGAACCGACCAGTACTTCGAGTGGAGGCCGGCCGCGGTGGCCGTGCGGTTCTAGGCGCTCCAGTCCGGAGCCGCGTTGCTGCTACGGTCGCAGGTTCGAATCCTGCCTCGGGCATTGGTGTGTGTGATGTCCTTAGGTTAGTTAGGTTTAAGTAGTTCTAAGTTCTAGGGGACTAATGACCACAGCAGTTGAATCCCATAGTGCTCAGAGCCATTTTGAACTTCTTCCAGCAGATCGGCAGTAGTCTTTATTAAGAAACTAGGTCAGCCTCACCTTGAAGAAATTTTAAGAGAGTACTCAAAGTATTTGCCGGTAATGCTACTCCATGTTTCTAACGTTCACCAACCGAGAGTGATAGCAAGCTAGGTGAGGCAGTATTGATCTTACTTCGTAGAGGAGTGAGTTTAAAATATACCTACTGCCATTCAGGTTTAGGTTTTCCATATTTTCCCATGGTTTCCTTGTGAAAGCCTACTTATAAAGTTTCAGGAACGAGAAGAGCAGCTCAAATGGTCACAGATTTGTTTGAACAACGGGAGAGTGTCTCTGAGATGCTGAAAGGCATACGCTTCAAGACAAACGTCATTCATCTCGATAAATCCTACTTGCAAGGTTTCAGGAAACAGTATTAAGTGAGGAAACTACGAATATACTACAACACCCTAGGTATCGCCCCGTAGGGATTCGAAGAGACGCTATTATGCTACTTACAGCGTGCGCAGAGTTGTTTAAGTAACCATTCTTCCCGCACTCCGCATGTGAATGTAACGGGAAGAGGCTCTAATACATGGCACCGCGAGAAGTGTCCTCTATCATGCGCACTGCAGTACTTCGCAGAGTATAGATCTGGGTATAGAAGTCACTTAACGTGAACGTTGGAAAGCTTCCTTTGAAAAGGCGGCGGCCGATTTCTTTCTACACCCACGTTCAGTGTGGCTTTGTGCTCCATATTTAATGCCCTCGTCGTCTTCGGCTTGGTAAATTCTAATCTGTCTTGCTTCCATATTGAGAGTTCATGCCCTGAAATAGTTCCGTTGGCAGTGAGCGTTAATAAGATCGCTTCTCTGTAACGACAGACTGCATGATTTTGTAGACTGTTAGAGTTAGTGCAGTCAGCTATCAATGGAGGTGCATCAGCGGGGCAGCAAAATAGTTTCTATCTGTACTACGCATCGTCAGATAATTCTGAAATTTATGGGCTGGTTAGAATAGTGCAGAAACGCGCCAGTGTAACTTGTATATTGTGTTGTATCCCAAGTATGCGTAATAATGTCATCTCAACTCTTATGTGAACTTTCGCCTGTCGCTGGTCACCTCCGCTTTAATGACACACCCATGGAAATAGCTGCAGGAGAAACAACCTGTTGACCAAGGAAATGCGGGAGTCGAATGTAATGATAACCCGAGCGCCTAGTAGGCCCTATAGGACGTATATTTCCCACGTGCAGATTTCTGTGATATGCATTCGCCAGAGTTGAATTATTTTCTTTGAATCACTCGCATATTCGAAGCACGAAGAGCTCCGTTACTATACAGATGTCATAGTTCCAGTCTGTGGAGAAACCTTGACGGACTTTCACGGTGATTCCCTTTTCACGCCATGTTTTCCTAAGCTCTAACATTATGGTGTTGCAAGAAGTAGACTAGTGAACCTCTGTAAAAAGGAAAATTAGTTAGCTCTGATTTTGAAAGCACCACTGATGGAAAACACGGCTTGCTCTCTTCAGACAAGATATCGTAAGTCACGGTCGCCAACGAACATGACATTTCGTCTTAGTACATTCCAGTAGGGCGTCGACACGCTGTCGAAATGTCGGATAATCAGAAACGTATGACTATGGAATCAGATGAAGTACACACTGCTCAACGGTGGGTAAATTCATCAGAAGCAAAGGTGAACTAGGACGTGCCCTATGAAAACGTGATAGGATTGTTAATGTTCTCACAAGATGTAAACCGCTTACTCGACAGTGACTATAGTTCCCAGAATATTCGTTATCGGTACTATTATCTAAGGTAAAGAATCATCATTAGCTAACTGTAAGGTAGTTCACAACGACATAGCATTTCTGTTTGGTGTTGTGTATGACTCTTCATGTTCTGCATCTACGTGATTACTTTGCTATTCACAATAAAGTGCCTGGCAGAGGGTTCAATGAACCACCTTCAAGCTGTCTCTCTACCGTTCCACTCTCGAACGGCACGCGGGAAAAACGAGCACTTAAATTTATCCGTGCGAGCCCTGATTTCTCTTATTTTATCGTGATGACCATTTCTCCCTATGTAGGTGGGTGCCAACAGAATGTTTTCGCAATCGGAGGAGAAAACTGGTGATTGAAATTTCATGAGAAGATGCCGTCGCAACGAAAAACGCCTTTGTTTTAATTATTGCCAGTCCAATTCACGTATCATGTCTGTGACACTATCTCCCCTATTTCGCGATAATACCAAACGAGCTGCCCTTCTTTGTACTTTTTCGATGTCATCCGTCAGTCCCACCTGATGCGGATCCTACGCCGCACAGCAATACTCCAGAATAGGGCGGACAAGCATGGTGTAAGCAGTCTCTTTAGTAGACCTGTTGCATCTTCTAAGTGTTCTGCCAATGAATCGCAGTCTTTGGTTTGCTCTACCCACAATATTATTTATGTGATCGTTCCGATTTAGGTTATTTGTAATTTTAATCCCTAAGTATTTAGCTGAATTTACAGCCTTCAGATTTGTGTGACTTCTCGCGTAATCGAAATTTAGCTGATTTCTTTTAGTACTCATGTGAATAATTCACACTTTTCCTTATTCAGGGCCAGCTGCCACTTTTCGCACCATATACTGTAGATATCTTATCTAAATCATTTTGCAAGTCGTTTTGGTCATCTGATGACTTTACAAGACGGTAAATGACAGCATCATCTGCAAACAATCTAAGACGGCTACTCAGATTGTCTCCTATGCCGTTAATATAGATCAGGAACAATAGAGGGCCTACAACACTTCCTTGGGGAACGCCGGATATTACTTCTGTTTTACTCGATGACTTTCCGTCTATTACTACGAACTGTGACCTTTCTGACAGGAAGTCAAGAATCCAGTCGCACAACTGAGGCGGTACGCCGTAGGCACGCAGTTTGGTTAGAAACCGCTTGTGAGGAACTGTGTCTAAAGCCTTCTGGAAATCTAAAAATATGGAATCCATTTGACATCCCCTGTCGATAGCACTTATTACCTCATGAGTATAAAGAGCTAGTTGTGTTTCGCAAGAACAATATTTTCTGAAACCGTGCTGACTATGTGTCAATAAATCGTTTTCTTCGAGTTACTTCATAATGTTCGAATACAGTATATGTTCCAAAACCCTAATTCAAATCGGCGTTAGTGATATAGGCCTGTAATTCAGCGGATTGGTCCTACTTCCCTTTTTTGGTATTGGTGTGACTTGAGCAATTTCCCAGTCTTTAGGTACGTATCTTTCTGTGAGCGAGTGGTTGTATATAATTGCTAGATATGGAGCTATTTTATCATCATACTCTGAGAGGAACCTGAGTGGTATACAATCTAGACCGGAGGCCTTTCTTTTATTAAGTGATTTAAGCTGCTTCGTTACTCCGAGGATATCTACTTCTATGTTTCTCATTTTGGCAGTTGTTCTTGATTGGAATTCAGGAATATTTAATTCGTCTTCGTTGGTGAAGGAGTTTCGGAAAACCGTGTTTAAAAACTCTGCTTTAGTGGCACTGTCATCAGTGACTTCACCGTTGTTATCGCGCAGTGAAGGTATTGATTGTGTCTTGGCACTGGTGTGCTTTATGTATGAACAGAATCTCTTTGGGTTTTCTGCCAGATTTCGAGACAGAATTTCGTTGTGGAAATTATTAAAAGCGTCTCGCATTGAAGTACACGCCACATGTCGAACTTCTATAAAACTTTGCCAATCTTTGGGAAAGGAACAAAAAATATGATAGTAAGCTTATAGAATTCGTCATGATCTCCAGACCCTGCCACAACTATCAAACATGCATTTCAATGATTGTGGAGCATTTTGGAGGGCAAGGATTAAGACGTGGTTCCCACTGAAGCGATACGAACAAAGACAGACGACACGCATTAGTGGAACTCTCGCGTAGTCTTAGGTTTTTCATTATTCGTCAGCGAAGTGCAAAAATGAAGTTTCAGTGTAGTGATTAATTTACTTTATTTAGCTTATGGATACATCACAAAAATAATATTACAATTATCTCAAACTACAAACTAATATCCAGGTCGCGAATATAATCTACTGATCCCTCCATCGCCACCAGGAAATCTGATCACCACGGAAAGCTCTCAGAGAACATTCTTGAAATATATGGCGAACAGTGCGTTTCAGCGCCGCGGTCACAACTTTGTGAAACTATTTTCTTCCACTAGCACAAGGAGTCGGTACACCTTCCAGGGTTGGTTCTTATTCAGTTAAGAACTGACCAGATCCTGCTTGGCAAAATGTTCAAATGTGTGTGAAATCTTATGGGACTTAACTACTAAGGTCATCAGTCCTTAAGCTTACACACTACCTAACCTAAATTATCCTAAGGACAAGCACACACCCATGCCCGAGGGAGGATTAGAACCTCCGCCGGGACCAGCCGCCCGCTTGGCAATTCAAAGCCAGGTGGCTTGGTTGATATGCAGGGCGTCTGAAGTTGTTCTGCGGTAGCATTAATCTGCCGTGTGTGTCCGCTGCAGTCATCAGTATTAAAGCTGTTCCCAATTAACATTCTAGCTGTTTCGAGGAGAGCAGTAGGGAGTGTTGATGCAGTTGATCCCCATGGTGTGCGGCAGAATTTCTGAAGGATGTTATATCGAGTTTTGATTTTGGTGGTTGTTCTTAATAGATGTTGTTTGTAACTGAGCGTTCTATCAAAAGTGACCCTAGATATTTTGGGTTTCTTTTATATCTGAGTGATCTTCCTTCTAGATGGACAGTCAGCTCTTTGTTGGGTGAAATGTTGAGACTTCTGTATTAGCGGCATTTGGCTGCAACCTCCATGTGTGGATCTCCTGGTAAATGTTACATCATATATCAGAATATATCAGAACTGATTAAACTACACTGAAATGGAACAGTATGCGTTCTTGACAAGGGTAATGTATGGGCATGTTATATCAATTTCGGTTTACCTGCACTGCGGTAGTCAAATATCAAAAGACACAGTGACCACCTTATCGAGATCTTTGTCCCGAACTGTACCATTCTGCCGTGTTTTAATCATCTC
This sequence comes from Schistocerca cancellata, assembly GCF_023864275.1. Classification (NCBI taxonomy): domain Eukaryota; kingdom Metazoa; phylum Arthropoda; class Insecta; order Orthoptera; family Acrididae; genus Schistocerca; species Schistocerca cancellata. Next base: position 826,583,200 of record NC_064629.1, read on the forward strand.
CTTGAAATTCTAAAAAAGTATATATGCAAGAGAAAACGTTCGACAGCATAGCAACTACTGCTTCGGAGAATATGATTACGTATGTATTGTGTGTATATTCGTATGTTCCAAGCAGATGTTTAGCATTTTTCCCAAATGATCACATTTATGAGTCTTGTGAAACCGCTGTTCACTACTGTCTGTTCCTCTGTATTATTGTCCCAGAGACTTATGTTTCTGTAGCTTCTAGTTTCGTTAATCTTCAAACGTCGATCGTCCTCAAATGCACAGATTTGCAAATAAAAATCCTCGATCTCCTGTAGAAAGAACACATCTCCGTATTATAAACACATTTTTATTCGGTTTTGGTCGTTCGAGCTTGTTCGTTGAAACGATGAAACTGGTTAGCACTGGAACGACAGTAAAACAATACCGTTGCGTGTCACAGTCGTATCGCACGTTGCAACACTCACTACTGCTCGCTCCATTCTGCACGACGCGTTGTGTAATACTCATGCCAATCGCGCAGGGTGACTGCTTCAAGATGATCAGAGTCCCGCACCTCAGTCGGTAAAATCGGAACCGTTGTAGGATCACTTAATTGTCCGTTTGTCTATTCATCTGTTAAGACTACTTTTTCTTAGAAACGGGTAGAGGATCCAGCTATACCGAACGAAAATACATTCGTCGGTACTACAGCGGCTTTCTTGGTTTGCTCCGGGAAGGAGACTGAGTGGAAACGGTAACACATAAAATTGTACACTACTGGCCATTAAAATTGCTACACCAAGAAGAAATGCAGATGGTAAACGGATATTCATTGCACAAATATATTATACTAGAACTGACATGCGAGTACATTTTCACGCAATTTGAGTGCATAGATCCTGAGAAATCAGTACCCAGAACAACCACCTCTGGCCGTAATTACGGCCTTGATACGCCTGGGTATTGAGTCAAACAGAGCTTGGAAGGCGTGTGCAGCTACAGCAGCCCATGCAGCTTCAACACGATACCACAGTTCATCAAGAGTAGTGACTGGCGTATTGTGCCGAGCCAGTTGCTCGGCCACCATTGACCAGACGTATTCAATTGGTGAGAGGTCTGATGAATGTGCTGGCCAGGGCAGCAGTCGAACATTTTCTGTATCCAGAAAGGCCAGTACTGGACCTGCAACATGCGGTGGTGCATTATCCTGCTGAAATGTAGGGTTTCGCAGGTATCGAATGAAGGGTAGAAAAATGGTTCAAATGGTTCTGAGCACTATGGGACTTAACATCTGAGGTCATCAGTCCCCTAGAACTTAGAACTACTTAAAACTAACTAACCTAAGGACATCACACACATCAATGCCCGAGGCAGGATTCGAACATGCGACCGTAGTGGTCACGCGTTTCCAGACTGTAGCGCCTTTAACCGCTTGGCCACACCGGCCGGCTTTCCAGTTACATTGATCACACAGCTGGCCTACTAGAGGACGATGCTGTCGCCTTACTCAATGGTCGCAGACTGGGTTGAGCAGTACTGTACTCGGTTGTAAACAGAAGATCCTTTGCGGTGGCGTACCGAAACGTTTCTGGGCGTGTCTATGGCAGTGTCATTTATCGATGCGATTTGCAGTGCCACCCTTTCTTGTTGTTGTGCTGCGAGGTACCAATCTTGCTCTGTCACCTGCACCTCGCTCTTCGGATGACACAACATTGACCCCCCTCCTCCCCAAACTTCAGCACTGTCGTCATGTAGGAAGGTAGCACGTGACGACGGGGGGAGGGGGTTGGGGGAAAACACGTGAGGAGACAGGGAGTATAACTGTAGCCCCGACGGCAGCTCCCTGCCCGCACACCAGTATCCACTTTACGAATGACTAGGCACACCGGCCGAAGAACCGATCAAATGGTGCAGGGACGCAAATCCAGAGACGAAGACAGTGTTGTCAAGCAAGCAGCAACCGTTTCTTCTGGTCTGGAGCGACGATCATCGGAGCCCGGTGTGTCTACAGACGTCGGTTCAAACTGCAGGACTGACGCAGACGACGGTGACGTCAGCGACAGCGTTGGCGACGGTGGCGGGGCGTCGACCTTCACCAGCATCACCGGCCACGACTGGCCGAGAGGTGGAGGCGACTGCCGCTGTGGACCGAGGCGGTGTGCTTGGTCTACGGACAAACATTCTACAGCGGAATCACAGACATACTCGGAAGCACGATGCTGCGGAACTTTGTAGAAGAGCTTCCAATGGCTTTTGTAATGACACCGTGCTTCCAACGCTGCTTCTTGACACTGTCTCTCAATAGGCGAAACGAAATGTTTAAGCTGCGGCTGCAGAAGATGCAACACAGGGTACGGTGTCTATGACCATGTAATACGCTGAAGAACCAAAGAGAATGGTACACTTGCCTAATATCGTGTAGAGCCCCCGCGAGCACGCAAAAGTGCCGCAACAAGACGTGGCATGGACTCGACTAATATCTGAAGCAGTTCTGGACGGAACTGACACCATGAATCCTGCAGAGCTGTTCATAAGTCCGTAAGAGTACGAGAAGATGGAGATCTCTTCTGAACAGCACGTTGCAAAGCGTCCCTGACATGCTCCGTAATGTTTCTGTCTGGGTAGTTTGGTGGCCAGCGGAAGTGTTTAAACTCAGAAGAGTGTTCCTGGAGCCACTCTGTAGCAATTCTGGACGTATGGGGTGTCGCATTGTCCTGCTGGAATTGCCCAAGTCCGTCGGAATGCACAATGGCCATGAATGGATGCAGATGATCAGACAGGATGCTTACGTATATGTCACCTGTCAGAATCGTATGTAGACGTACCAGGGGTCCCATATCACTCCAACTGCACACGCCCCACACCATTACAGAGCCTACACAAGCTTGAACAGTCTCCTGCTGACATGCAGGGTCGGCCGGCTGCTGTGGTCGAGCGGTTCTAGGTTCTTCAGTCCGGGACCGCGCTGCTGCTACTGTCGCAGGTTCTAATCCTGCCTCGGGCATGGATGTGTGTGATGTCCTTAGGTTAGTTAGGTTTAAGTAGTTCTAAGTCTAGGGGACTGATGACCTCAGATGTTAGGTCCCATAGTGCTTAGAGCCATTAGAACCATGCAGGGTCCATGGATTCGTGAGGTTGTCTCCATACCCGCACATATCCATTCGCTCGATACAATTTGAAACGAGACTCGTCCGACCAGGCAACATATTTCCAGTCATCCACAGTCCGATGTCGGTGTTGACGAGCCCAGACGAGGCGTAAAGCTTTGTGTCGTGCAGTCATCAAGGGTAGACGAGTGGGCTTTCGGCTCCGAAAGTCCACATGGCTGATGTTTCGTGGAATGGTTTGCACGCTGACACGCGCTTCAGTGTAATTCTGGCAGCGACTCAGCGATTTCCTGTCACGTGGCAAGGAGCGGTAGGACAGAAAAATCTATAAGGTTTGCTCCCATGTGTGGGAGAAATGGAGTGTCTCAATATAACTTCGGAACGTTCGGATGAACCGTTCAGATTCAGCGTTAGCCCGAGGGTGAAAAGATGCAGTAGTCACCTGCTAGATGCCGTTGACGGCACAAAACTGTTGAAAAATAGATGTCGAGAATTGTGGTCCACTGTCCGAAATAATGACTTCAGGAAGACCTTCGAGACAAAAAATGTAAGAAAAAGCTGATAGCCGGCCAGGGTGGACGAGCGGTTCTAGGCGCTACAGTCTGGAGCCGCGCGACCGCTGCGGTCGCAGGTTCGAATCCTGCCCCGGGCATGGATGTGTGTGTTGTCCTTAGGTTAGTTAGGTTTAAGTAGTTCTAAGTTCTAGGGGACTGATGACCTCAGGAGTTAAGTCCCATGGTCCTCAGAGCCATTTGAACCATTTGAAAAAGCTGATACCGTACTCGCAGTAGTGGTGGACGTCATGGGAACGAGAAAAGGAAATTTAAAGTATGTGTCTACAATGAATAACCATTGTGTGTTCCAGAACGGACCCGTGAAATCAATATGGATGCGTTGCCATCGTCCGCACGGATGTGGCCATTGAAAAAAGCATTGCGGCGGAACTGTCTGATGTTCCGCACACACTTAGCAACGAGAGGTCATTTGCTCAGTCTGAACGTCTGTGCCCTACCAAGTACAATGTCGTCACGTGAGTTGTTTCGTGCGAACTACACTCCAATGATGTCGGGTTAGTTGTTTTGTGCGAGCTACATCCCAGTGGGCTTCATGCTATAAAGACAAAACTTCCTCCTGAAAGGAGTGAGGAATCACAACGCATGCATCGTCAACCTCTGCCGTACGCGGTACGCAACAGCAGAACACCTGGCCGGGCGGCTAGTGCATTATGATGTGAAAATTAGCTACGCGCCACTGGATGCGGAATTTCTTTCAAACTACCCAGCCACTCGTGGAGCATATTACAGAACAACCTGTAGAGCTGGTCAGAAGCAGTTTGTGCGGAAATATGCTGGAAATAGAGAGGAATATTTTGAAGACTGTCAAAATCCAAAGTACTGGTTTGAAACTGTGACTGCTCAGATGATTCAGACTCTGTTCAGTACCGACCGGTAACCGAAACAGTAAGTCAACATTCGAATGTTAGACAGTGATCCTGTACAACAACTCATTTACATCTGCATCTACACTTACATAGATACTCCGCGAGCCACAGTACGGTGCGTGGCGGAGAATACGCTGTAATAATACAAGTAATTTCCTTTCCTCTTCCACTTGGGAACAGGGCAAGGGAAAAAAGACTATCTATATGCCTCAGTATGAGCCCTAATTTCTTGTTTCTTATCTTCGTGGTCCTTACGCGCAATGCATGTTGGCGGCAGTAGAAGCATTTGGCAACCACATACTGATAATTAGACAATATCAGGGCCCAGCGTTGCAAATTTTGTGCTCCCTATGGTGGGACGGGCTTGGAAGGATTGAACAAGGCTGTTAAAGAATAATGATCTGTACTTCCAACCATACAAATATTGGTGGAACTCTGTAATACGGCCGTGCGGGATTAGCCGTGCGGTCTAGGGCGCTGCGGTCATGGACTGTGCGGCTGGTCCCGGCGGAGGTTCGAGTCCTCCCTCGGGCATGGGTGTGTGTGTTTGTCCTTAGGATAATTTAGGTTACGTAATGTGTAAGCTTAGGGACTGATGACCTTAGGAGTTAAGTCCCATAAGATTTCACACGCACATTTTTCTGTAACACGGTAGATAATGGCGAGCGCAACTTTTTCAAGCTGACTGTAATTACACTCGGCTTACTTAAGAGTTTTCGAGGGAAAGCAGGCAGTTTGTCAGAAGAACGAATTCTATGAAAGAGCACAGCTCCAATGCCAGAAGAAGATACATTCACAACGAAGAAAAATATGTCCTCATACAAAATGAACGTTTTTCCGCTGGAGCCGGTTCAGAGAAGCAGCAATTCGTGCAGCGATTTAATGAATTTGATATAATAGGTAAGATTCTCCATGACATATTGGAGATCCTTAATTATCGCAAACAATTGCGAAGTAGCAGGATGAATTCCCTGTGCATTTATTACGTATCCTAAATAGTCAAGTTCTTCTTGGAAAAAGAAGCACTTTTCCTCGTTGCACTTTAAACCTAGCGCAGAAAGAACTCGAAACAAGCTGTCTAAATTTGCCAAATGTTTAGCAGACGCACGACCTGCGACCAAAATATTATCCAAATAATTTATACAAGAAGGGACTTTCGCTGTTAATTGTTTCAGGAAACACCGAAAAATAGCAGGGGCTGAAGCACTTCTAAATGGTAGTCTGTGAAACCGGAACAAACCTAAATGAGTGTTTATCACAAAATATTCCTTGGACTGCTCGTCCAGCGGTAACTGTAAGTATGGGCCAAGTAAATCAGTCTTGAAAAAGAATCTACGTTGTCCTAGTCTGTCTATTAATTCTTCCAGTCATGGGAGAGGAAAAGAATCCACGGTGGCTTGTGGGTTGACTGTTGCCTTAAAGTCAAAATACAGACATAAATCTCTTGATGGCTTATTGAGAATTACCAACGACGATTCCCATTGACTCGCAGTAATGGGTTGGATAGCCACATTGTCATTCCATCTTGTGCGCTTCAGAATCAATAGCTCCTCCTAAACCTCGTTCATACTGTTCCTTGTACTTATTACCCAAGTCAGAAACATTTTTTTGATGCACTGAAACACTGATTTGTAACGCATCGTCTGTATGCACAGGTTGAACAAATCAAACAAGTCTAAACAAAATATGTTTGCACTATTTCTAGAACTCATCATCATCATCATCGTCATCATCATCATCATCATCATCATCATCATCATCATCATCATCATTTAAGACTGATTATGCCTCTCAGCGTTCAGTCTGGAGCATAGCCCCCCTTATACAGTTCCTCCATGATCCCCTATTCAGTGCTAACTTTGGTGCCTCTTCTGATGTTAAGCCTATTACTTCAAAATCATTCTTAACGGAATCCAGGTACCTTCTCCTCGGTTGAACTGAGTCAATGAAATGAGTAAATGAAATGATACACATTTCGTAACCCCACTAAAAGTTGCTGGGATTTCGTGTCCACTGTATACCGACAAAACAGAAGTAGGCCGCTGAAGCTGTGGGCTGCCGATCCTGTCATAGGTGTCTTTATTCATAAGAGAAATAGATGCACAAGTGCCTAACTGCAATTTAATTGTCTTTTGAGCCACTCTTAATTGAACAAAAATTTAGTTTTCCCGTCTGCGTACTGTATCAGAAGAGTTCATGACGTGGAAGCGCAAGCCGTTGCTTGCTCTGTCTTGGATGCCTTTGCCGATACGGAACGCTGTTGACAGCTTTGCTGCGGCCGTGTGCACACACAGCGTAGGCTGCTGCCCGAGCCTGAGTTGCCTTGTAAACACACTGTCTGAATATGACGTTGCTCTCCACACTGGAAACATTTTGCATAATGTCAAGGACAAGCTTTCCGGCCATGATTCGAAAATCACTGAGGACAAGACTTCCTCACGTTATTCTGTAGTATACATCGTGTACCATGCTACTGAAACTTTTTACTTCTACATTTAGTGTTTGCTGAGCCCTATTTGTATTCACTTTAACACTAGTATTAACTGTGGACTGAGTGCCATGTGCACTTTGACCAACAGAAATAGATCGACCCTCAAAATCTACTTCAGTTGTGTCCACAATAGTTTCAGGATGCTCAACAGAACTGTTTTGATCAGGATCCGACAATTTGAGAACATCTGCGCGAGTACGTGCGTCTGACACATTCTGCGTGACTGCGTCAAGCAGTGTGACATCACTATAACTGAGTCCACAACACATAAGCCTACAATGTAGTGTTAGCCCTCAGAGTTCGGAAATCCACTGTTTGAAAGTTTGTGCGGCTGCTGCTTGAATCGAAAAAATTTAAATCGCACTGCTGCGATATGCGCCTGACTGTCATATGTTCGCTCATCAGTCGAACTAGTTCGTCATAACTAGTAGCCTCAGGACGAGGATCGGGGCACAGTTTTAAACACAGACGACACACGTCAGTTCTGACAGTCGGAAGAAACAATGCTTTGCGCGCCATACTTGTAATGTTGTAGGTGGCGAAGCGGGTCTCCAACTGCGATCGATATTCTGACCATTCCTCGTCCGTACAGTTGTGCCTGTGGCGCCACCGACATGGTTAAGGGGCTCCGGAAAGGCTCAAAATCATGAAAAGTTCAATTCTTACTTTTTTGCGTTTTCTGAATCTGCAGAATATTACCTTTTAATAGATATATAATTTATTCAATTCCGAACACTACAACTATTTTTAAATTTGTTTTGAAATGTGTTCTACATGGGCGTGACCCACTGAGGCGCTGTTAAACTGCTGTCAAATGGTGTTATTATTAACGTCCGTGTTCATCAGGTACATTTTAGTGATGTGAGATAAAGTATGTGTTGTGGCTAACCTGTGATGGTTCAATATATATCGCTGGTGTGATTGTTTCATGTTTATTCGTAATTAATTCTGTTTCTTGACAAAATACAGAACTATTATGGAATGGCTATTAGGCAAAATACACAAAGTGTCGACGAAATGAAGAAGGCTGTTTGGGCTCTTTTTTTTCATACTTCTTCAACCGATGAAAATCCCCAACATAACTTGTGTCCCAAAGAAGAAGACAGTTGGTGTAAATATAACAAAGGATTGCTAACTGGTGAAGTGTACACTCATAAGCATAGTCTGCCTCATGCAATAATGAAGGTGATAAAACCTATTTTCAGAGACTTAGCAGCACCTGAACTGTTGAAAAAGTGTATTCACGGAAAAACTCAAAACCCCAATGAAAGTGTAAATAGTGTTATATGGTCGAGAATCCCCAAGACTGTATTTGTTGGAATTGAAACACTTCACTTTGGTGTGTATGATGCTGTTGCGACTTTCAATGATGGCAACATTGTAAGGTGCAAGGTATTTAGAAATATGGGAAATATGGGAATGAAGATAGGTTCTAACATGGTACGAGCGATGCTTGCTTTAGACAAGGAACGCCTTCGGGCTGCAGACAGGGCTGTAAAGAGTCTAGAAATACAAGCAAGAGTAAACAGGAGGAGGAACAAGAGGAAGCTGGAGGAGGAGTTTGCAGAGGATGAAGATAATCCATCCTATGGACCTGGAATGCACTAAAAAGTTAATCCAATCTTTGTCGCTCGATTCCCAAAACTTTTATTTTCTCATACTAATTACATGTTTTCTAAGGATCTTCCAAACATATTTGTTTCAAACTTTCAGTAAATGTTACACAGTACCTTCTGCATAATTTAACACAGCCTTTTTCCAAAAAACTGTATATTTTTGAATATATAAATAAAAAATTGCAAAAAAATGTTGTGAATTTTCATTACAATTGAAAAAAAATCATCTTTAATAACTGAACTAAAATTTTGTAAAATCCCTGTGTTAAGTTGTAGCCCATATTCCAATAAGTAATCTGTAAAAAGTTCAACTTCCTACCTCAAATACTTCGTGAGGAAAGATGTAATTTATAAGCGTTATTTTAACATTGCAAGTATAGGGCGTTCCGGAGCCCCTTAAACACTTGATACGACACGCAGAAAAAAAAAAACATAATTACAGACAAGACAAACCTCAGGCGGCTAAGACAAATGAACAATGTGCATACATAACACTTGGCAAGCAGGCGAGGCAGGTCTATATAACGACCAGCCCCGGAGTCATTTGTTGTACCGGACGAAAATACACGCGTCAGTAAAACAGTAGGTTCTTTGGTCTGCTCCTGGAGGTGACCGAGAGGGTATTTTAACACATAAAATTTTAGTTCACTTTATTACAACTTAGATAACAACAACCAAAGACTGCGATTCATTGGCAGAACACTTAGAAGGTGCAACAGGTCTACCAAAGAGACTGCTTACACTACGCTTGTCCTCCCTATTCTGGAGTACTGCTGTGCGGTGTGGGATCCACATCAGCTGGGACTGACGGATGACATCGAAAAAGTACAAAGAAGCGTTTTGTATTATCGCGAAATAGGGGACATTGTGTCACAGACATGATACGTGAATTGGACTGGCGATAATTAAAACAAAGGCGTTTTTCGTTGCGACGGGATCTTCTCATGAAATTTCAATCACCAGTTATCTCCTCCGATTGCGAAAACATTCTGTTGGCACCCACCTACATAGGGAGAAATGGTCATCACGATAAAATAAGAGAAATCAGGGCTCGCACGGAAAAATTTAAGTGCTCGTTTTTCCCGCGTGCCGTTCGAGAGTGGAACGGTAGAGAGACAGCATGAGGGTGGTTCATTGAACCATCTTCCAGGCACTTTATTGTGAATAGCAGAGTAATCACGTAGATGTAGATGTAGAATTACTTAAATTTGTACAATCCATTTCTATAGGGATGTGATGAGTATTTACAATTGTCTCTGAACGTTAAGGTATCACGTGATACAGACAAAATACGAGTGCAATTGTCCCAATATGCGTGATTCGTCAGTTTTCAGCCCTCCGCTGTACATTTTCGTTTTCACTTGTGTCGCTCCACTGGGACCACGAGCGATTTGGTGCAGTGGTAAGACATTGAACGTGTATTCGGGAAAGTGGCGGTTCTAATCGGCGTCCGACAATCAAGATTTAGATTTTACACCATTTCCCTAAATCGCGTAAGGCAAATACCAGAATGGTTCCTTTTAAAGGGCAAGGCCGAAATCCTTTCACGTCCTTGCCCAATCCCACTTTCCCCCTCCCTCCCCCCCCCCTCCCCGCCCCCACCCCGACCCCTGTTTATCATGACCTGTTCATTAACGGGACAACCTCCATCTATATAAATCGACACTGGCCAGTGACATTAATGTGACCACATGTCAAAAGCTTGAATATCCACCTTCTGCAGCGCGGACTGCTACGAGACGTAGAGGAAGAGTGTCAATGAGTTTCTGGAATGCACCAACATGGATGTGGAGCCATGCCGACTTCAGTGCCGTGGCCAGCTCGCTGGGTTTCTCGGTTGAGAATCCATGGCGCGAACATCCCGATCGAGGTGGTCCCACAGAGTCTCGACTGGGTTTAATTCTGGGGCGTTTGGTGGCCAGGGGAGTACGGTAAACTCAATATGGTGCTCTTACAGCACGTACACTGTGACCTGTACTCGTACGTCCATTACGTGTATTCTCGTAAAGCCGGCCGCTGTGATCGAGCAGGCGCTTCAGTCTGGAACCGCGCTGCTGCTACGGTCGCAGGTTCGAATCCTGCCTCGGGCATGGATGTGTGTGACGTCCTTAGGTTAGTTAGGTTTAAGTATTTCTAAGTCTAGGGGACTAAAGACCTCAGAAGTTAAGTCCCATGGTGCTCAGAGCCATTTGAACCATTCCCGTAAAGGTAAGACATTGTACTTGAAAGTAGCTTGCACGAAATCGGCAGATAAATACGACATTGCTGTACCCGTCTTATTCTGATTACGATGCGAAGTTCCTCTAGACATGCATGCATGTCCAAAGAAACTTTGCATCGTAATCAGAATAACACAGGCACTGCAACAACGTAGAGTGCATTAGTGTTGTTCGTGTTTAGTGTGTCGCCAGGCGTGGTAGAGTATACACAGTGGTCAGAAACAGTGTTGTGGCGTAACAAGACAGCCACGCCACTCGGAGGTAGCCGAAAGGCACGCGTACACACACGCCGGCTGGCGTGAAGTCTGGAACAAGATAATTAAAGAATGCTAATAAGAAAAGAATGTATCGTCTGTTTACTTAACTTTATTATCCTTGTGGTACATCGCTATTGACGATACAAATGAGACTATCTCCAGATACGGTTAATTACAATCACTGTAAGGCTAATGACGCCTTGCTAGGTCGTAGTCATGGACTTAGCTGAAGGCTATTCTAACTGTCTCTCGGCAAATGAGAGTAAGACTTCGTCAGTGTAGTCGCTAGCAAAGTCGTCGTACAACTGGGGCGAGTGCTAGTCCGTCTTTCTAGACCTGCCATGTGGTGGCGCTAGGTCTGCAAGTACTGACAGTGGCGACACGCGGGTCCGACATGTACTAATGGACCGCGGCCGATTTAAGCTACCACCTAGCAAGTGTGGTGTCTGGCAGTGACACCACAAACAGTCTGAAAAACTTTTAAGGGTGTCGCAGGGCAGGTTGTGCTGAGAAGTAATTGTTAAAAAAAGTACTATGCGTTGCGCCGTTTCAGAGTAAATTAGCAGTTAAGTTAACCAATTAGGCAGTTGCGCGCGCAAATTCAAGCGGCCCACCAGAGGCTGTGTCCCCAAACGTGCTGTTCGTTTGGTTTGCTAAAACCGAACAAGAGAGCGATACAAAAATCACACATCGGACGGTAATAAGGATCGAAGACGAGCCAAAGGCTGAGCAGTCTCGTGAGCTATCATCTACCATATGAGAACAAATGACATTAATTGTGTCTGGCGGGACGTTTGAATTTGCGCGCTACGACCTGATACTTCAATACTAATTATCTGGGAAATAATGCTAATTATCGAATTTTTTCTTAACAATTATTTCTCAGCACAACCTACCTGCAACAGCCTTACAGGCTTCTCAGAATATTTCCGTTCACCCTGTATAATGTGCGTCAACAGCATCAGATGGTAAGTGATCACTCTGAAGGACGCGGAGATACCGCGTACTCGTGTTGAAATGCGTCGGTCAATTCACCTACATTTCATATAATTTTATGATTTTATCAAGTTCTGCAGAGTGTGTATTCTCTCATTTTTTTCATGCCATGGGGAAATATTACGCTGGGAACCGACACTGAATGCGTTTTATTTTGATTTTTATTACACTTGGTATTCAGCACACCGTGTTATTGTGACCACCAGTCCTAAGCATCAATGATCGCTGGCTTAAATGAATCTGGGTGAATTGAGGCTGACTTTCTTGGCTCAGCTCTGCAGCAGACGCCTGACAACGGCAGTTAAGTTTAACTTTCAAAACTGGTTTGAGGCGCCACACAAGCAGTACGTTATATGCGCGGCTTTTCTTAACGGGCGCCCTTGCGATTGGCTCTCTAAGACCCACGCACAAGGGACGTGTTTGTTCAATTTTTAGATGTTCAACCAATGGAAAATTTTGAAGACGAGAAAGCAGGCGTCGTCTCTTTCGTCTTCTAATTGGGGTAGACGTCTGGCATCACTGAAAAATTCGTCTTGTTGATTGGTCAGTTCGCCCCCTCCAAGTTTTTTCGGTCTATATGCAAGAGGCGAGGGGGGTTGGAATTAGAGCAGAATTACTCAGTCGTAAAAAAGTCGTTGAGCTGGTCTATGATGAGTGTTATGCGCCGATTCTGTGACACTTAGAAGGTGATTTTGGATGAGAGTTACCTCAGAGTTTTCGAGTTATGCACTTCCTGCAATCTTAATGTGATTTATTAGAAGTATTACAGTGATCTCGGGAATGATAAATTTGCTCTCAGTTAACTAAATTCAGATAGGGCAGGATTTGTTCTTTATTCGATTGCAATTCACTTCATGCATCATGTTTCCGATTGGATTTCATATTTCTTTCCGCTGCGAGGCACAAACCAGTTTTGACGACTCAAAATGGTGCCGACCCTGTAGACGAGCGGTCCTAGGCGCTTCAGTCCGGAACCGCGCGCCTGCTACGGTCGTAGGTTCGAATCCTGCCTCGGGCATGGATGTGTGTGATGTCTGTAGGTTAGTTAGATTTAAGTAGTTCTAAGTCTAGGGGACTGATGACCTCAGATGTTAAGTCCCATAGTTCTTAGAGCCATTTGAACCATCAAAATTTTGAGTATTATCTTTGATTATCCTGTGGAATGTTTGAGTCTTTCCACGTGATCATATGTGTTTCCATGTTGCGTCCCTGACCCAGCCTAATACCCACTGGATAATGATAATTAATACAGTCTGCGCGTACGGAACCATACTGTTAAGATTTTATACATGTTAAATGTTTAATAAAGTTCAGGAATACGCTCCACTCTGTCAATTAATGCCTCACAAACATCAATTTAGTTCGATAAAATATTCCCCAACGTGCCTATCAGCACGCCATACCTCCTCCTGTGATTACTAACCTCATGCATCCTGCAAGATAAACATACAAAGAAGCACTTAGTAGAGTTCAATCCCTAATTAGTCGATCTGAAGTCCAGTAGGTAGATCTCCGTTTCGCGTTTTCTTGATGATAGGACCCAAGGCTAAATCCAGTTAATATTTCTTGGCCTTCAGACGACTTGGCACCTAAGGGAAAGTAGAGCATATTACAGCATCTTCTTCCTGTCGGTTAAATTTCGCGTCTGTAGCACGTCATCTTCGTGGTCTGGCAATTTTAATGGCAAGTAGTGCATTACATTTATCAATATTAATCACGAAACGTGTTAACTACATTCTACATCATACACTAAAGAGCCAAAGAAACTGGTATACCTGTCTAATATCGTGTAGGGTCGCCGCGAGCCCGCAGAAGTGCCGCAACACGATGTGGCATGGACTCCATTAATGTCTGAAGTAGTGCAAATGGGAACTGACACAATGAATCCTGCGGGGCTTTCCATAAATTCGTAGGAGTACGAGGGGGTGAAGATCTCTTCTGAACACCATGTTGCAAGGCATCCCAGACATGCTCAATAATGTTCATGTCTGGGGAGATTGGTGGCCAGCGGAGGTGTTTAAAGAGTGTTCCTGGAGCCTCTCTGCAGCAATTCTTTACGTATGGGGTGTCGCATTGTCCTGCTTTAATTGCCCGAGTCCGTCGGATGCACAATACCTATGAATGGCTGCAGGTGATCAGACAGGATGCTTACGTATATGTCACCTGTCGGAATCGTATCTGGATGTATCAGTGGTCCAGTATCACTTCAACTGCACACGCTCCACACCATTACAGAGCCTTCACCAGCTTGAACAATCCCCCGCTGACACACAGGGTCCATGGGTTCATGAGGTTCTCGCCATACCTGTACACGTCGATCCGCTCGATACAATCTGAAACGAGACTCGTCCGACCAAGCAACAAGCTTCCAGTCATCAGCAGTCCAGTGTCGGTATTCACGGGCTCAGGCGAGGTATACGTCTTTGTGTCGTGCACTCATCAAGGGTACACGAGTGAGCCTTCGGCTTCGAAAGTCCATATCACTGATTTTTGTTGAATGATGTTGATTTTTGTTGAATGATGTTGATGGCCCAGCACTGAAATCTGGAGCAATTTGCGGAAGGGTTGCACTTCTGTCACTCTGAACGATTCTCTTCAGTCGTCGTTGGTCCCGTTGTTGCAGGATCTTTTTCCGGCCACAGCGATGTTGGAGATTTGATGTTTGATCGGATTCCTGATATTTATAGTACACTCGTGAAGTGGTCGTACGGCAACTTCATCGCTACCTCGGAGATGCTGTGTCCCATCACTGGTGCCCCGGCTATAATACCACTTTCAGACTCACTTAAATCTTGATAACCTGCCATTGTAGCAGCAGTAACCGATCTAACAACTGCGCCAGAAACTTGTTGTCTTATATAGGCGTTGACGACCACAGCGCCGTATTCTGACTGTTTACATATCTCTGTACTTGAATACGCATGCCTATATCAGTTTCTTTGGCGCTTCAGTGTATTATAGTATTGTTACCAAAGATCATACCTCGAACAGCATTCTTGAAGGAAGGCAGTGCTGATCGGAAAAAAATGTGCGACATCTACTCAAGGATATCAGCACAGAATGTCAAGCATTGATCTGTTCAGTAGGAAGCTCGCGAATATTCAAGAAGTAGTGGGCGTCCTTTAGTGTGAGACAGTATTATCAGCACCTGACAGATTTTTATAAAGTCTTGTTGTGAGTCTGCATTTAGCCAGTTGCAATCGTGCAATACCCAGATTTGCGGAGCATTCTGATGTGGCATTGGGTTGATGTTGGAATGCATGGGAAGGTGAGGGCAGGAATACCCGTCGTCAAGGTTCAGGCCGACAAAGTCTGACAACTTCAAGGAAGAATCGCCGTATTGTGCACTAAGCGCATTGCAACGCCTTCACATCTATGCCAGCCATCTGAGTACAGGTAATGGATTACCCGCAACATTACGTGTCGTTCCACACCATCGGTCGGAGCCTGTACTCCGGTCGGATTCCTGACAGCTGGCGCCACTGTTGTCAGCTTTCAATCGCGAAGCTCTGTCCCAGTGCCAGTATCTAGGATATCAGAGACCAGTTACAGAATTGTGGGGTGGCTTGTCTCTGGAGGGGATACTAAGGCTTTATGCTTTATGACTCATACCCCAACCGAAAATGGGCTCATACTTCCAAGTTCTTTGTAAATTTGGTTCGATTTTTGTAGTAACCAAAACCAACTGCAGGAACGCCTTGGTCTGCGGATCGGAGCCGCCAGGCGGGGAAGCCGCCGGCGGTGGAACACGCACCACCGGGTAAACACAGGACGAATCGGACGACAGACCAACGACAACTGACAACAACGGACCACGACCGACTATGAGCAACACAACAAGGAAGAGATGAACAACGGAGGCTTGTGGAAACCACAACACCAAACACCAAACGTAAATCCACTCGGAACCAGAGCCAGGCAAATATCAACAACGAGCAACGATCAGAACGCAGTACCACCGAGATAGAAACGAAATCCAGAGCGAGTACCAGACTGGCTGGACAAGGGTTTTTTTTCCTTTATTGATTTTCAATTCCCCCCGAAGGGAGCGGGCTGGCAGCAGCTTAGTACGCTTCTCTGCAGCCTACAGACTTTTATTTTAAAAAACAGAAGAAGAAAAGAAACAAGAAAAACAGGCGATAAAACGGTGACGTCAAGTGTAAAATGGCGGAAAAATGCGGAAAGTTAAAACAGAAAGCAAAAGGGGTTGGCAACGTTAATAAAAGAGACAGGAAACAGACAAATAACATAGTACACACACAAGTAAAAAAACACGGCGACAGTCTGGTTTCTGTTCGAAAGAGATAAAAGGCACACCCAGCGACAGTATGATGGCCGTTCGCAACACTTCCCAAAAAAAACACAACACTGAACACTCACTGTAAAACACTCACTGTAGAACACTCAATGTAGAACACTGCACGAAAGTGGTGGCACAAAGATGACACTCCCGAGCCAAAGGCAGATGGGGGGGGGGGGACCTGGAGGAGGGGGAAGAACAAGGAGGGAGGAAGGAAAAAAACGAAAAAGGGGGGGGAACCAAGGAGGGAGAGGACTAATATAGGGGGAGAAGGGCAGACGCGAGAGGGAATGAGAGGAGGCAGAGGAGGGAAATGTAAAAGGACTCGGGGGAGAGAAGGGGGCAAAGAGAGGGGAGGTGGGGAAGAAAGAGGATGGAAGGGGGGGAGAGGGAGCCCGGGAAAAGGACAGAGGAAAGGAGGGGGAGTGAGGATCAGAGTTGATAGGAGGGATAAATGGAGGGAGAGAGGGCATCATCCGGGAGGGGGAGTTGATGGAAGCCACCTTGGGAAAGGAGATGTAGGGTGTAGAAATGGAGGGTAGGGAGGACACAACAGTGAAGACGTGGCAGGGGGCGGGGATGAGAGAGGAGAGGAGCAACCAGGGGGTGAGGGGGTTCAAGGCGGCGGGAGGTGTAGAGGATGTGGATATGTTCGAGGAATAGGAGCAGATGGGGGAAAGGAATGAGATCATAGAGGATCCGCGTGGGGGACGGGAGGCGTATACGGAAGGCGAGGCGGAGTGCATGACGCTCAAGGATCTGGAGGGACTTATAGAATTTGGGGGGGGGGGCAGATATTGAGGCAGGACTGGCATAACAGAGGATGGTACGGATTAAGGATTAGTAGGTGTAGAGGATGGTAGAGGGATGCAACCCCCTGTCCGGCCAGAGAGGAGTTTGAGGAGTCGGAGGCGGTTGTGGGCTTTGGATTGAATGAAGCGGAGATGAGGGATCCAGGTGAGGTGATGGTCAATGGTGAGGCCAAGGTAGGTGAGGGTGGGGGTTAGGCGGACAGGACGGGCGCAGACAGTAAGGAAGAAATCCAGGAGCCGGAAGAAGCGAGTGGTATGACCTACGATGATTGCCTGGGTCTTGGAAGGATTGAGTTTCAGGAGCCACTGGTTACACCATGCAGCAAAAAGGTCAAGGTGATTCTGGAGAAGGCGTTGGGACCGTTGGAGGGTAGGAGCGAGGGCGAGGAATGCGGTGTCATCAGCATATTGCAAGAGGTGTACTGGGGGGGGGGGGGGGTTGGGGCATATCCGCCGTGTACAGGAGAGGGGAGAGGACAGAGCCCTGGGGCACACCTGCAGAGGGGTAGAAGGTGTGGGAATTGGCATTATGGATGGTAACATAGGAGGGGCGGTGGGAGACTGTACTAGGGCAGAGCGGGTACCTATATACGAAACCAGAAGAAGCGGCTATTGGGCGCTGTCTGCACGTGGCGTAGAGGTGGCGCCCTCGCTGCGCTAGAGCCGCTGCGCGGAATAGCCGCCGCGGAGGCGGAGCCCTCTATGGGCTGACCACGTCCATTTGTTCTGGCGCGTGTTCGACTTCCGCGGCGGAAGGTACTAGAATTTTATAATCACTGAAACAACATCACATACTCTCTCAACCGTGAAGATTCTTTACTTTTCTGCTTCAGTTCTGGTGCTCCACTTGTTTTGTCAGGCAGTGTATCATTTCAAGATTTTGGTCCAATATCTATCACCTCCTCTTTTCAACCTCTACTTGGAAAATATGATTGACCAATGCTCATTAGATGACAAAGGAGTAGAAATTGGAAAGAAGAGTAGGGTGTTTGAGGTTTGCTGGTGACACGGTCCTTCCAGCCACAGGGGAAAAAGAATTACAGGATTTGGTGGACACCATTGAAGCTAACGGAAAAAATTATGGAATAAAAATTAACACAAAGAAAACAAAAGTATTGGCACTAGAAGGAAATAAAGAAATAAAAATTATGCTGAATGGAGAAATGCTACAACAGGTGCAAAATTTTAAGTATCTTGGCAGCAGAATAGACACGGACTGGAAGAGCACCACAGAAATTAAAACAAGGATAGCAATGGCAAAAGAGGCATTTTATAATAAAAGGAGAATTTTCTGCAGCGGTCTGGACAGAGAACTCAGGAAGAGACTCATAAAATGTCTTGTATGGAGTGTTCTTCTATATGGCGCTGAAACATGGACTTTGAGGAAGATAGACAAAAAATGGGTCAAATGGCTCTGAGCACTATGGGACCTAACTTCTTCGGTCATCAGTCCCCTAGAACTTAGAACACCTAACTAACCTAAGGACGCCACACACATCCATGGCCGAGGCAGGATTCGAACCTGCGACCATAGCGGTCGTGCGGTTCCAGACTGTAGCGCCTAGAACCGCTCGGCCACTCCGGCAGGCGAAGATAGACAGAGAAAGGCTGGAGGCTTTTGAGATGTGGACATGGCGGAGGATGAAAAAATAAGTTGGATGGACAGAGTGAAAAATGAAGAGGTACTGAGAAGCGTGGGAGAGAAAAGACAGTTACTAAATGTAATAAAAAATTGTTCAAATGGCTCTGAGCACTATGGGACTTAACTGCTGAGGTCATCAGTCCCCTAGAACTTAGAACTACTTAAACCTAACTAACCTAAGGACATCACACACATCCATACCCGAGGCAGGATTCGAACATGCGACCGTAGCGGTCGCGCGGTTCCAAACTGTAACGCCTAGAACCGGTCGGCCACCCCGGGCGGCTGTAATAAAAAGAAGAAAAAGAAATTAGATTGGACATATATTAAGAAAGAATGATGGACTGATAAAAACAAAAAAATGGTTCAAATGGCTCTGAGCACTATGGGACTTAACTTCTAAGGTCATCAGTCCCCTAGAACTTAGAACTACTGAAACCTAACTAACCTAAGGACAGCACACACATCCACGCCCGAGGCAGGATTCGAACCTGCGACCATAGCGGTCCCACGGTTCCAGACTGTAGCGCCTAGAACCGCTCGGCCACCCCGGCCGGCATGGAGAGGCAAAGGACCTGCTAATATAGCAGAAAACTGATGATGATGAATACCTAATTTATGACTATTGCGAATCAGCTGGTCATAACTGTTCGCTACACTCTGTTGTTTCTTCAGTGAACTGTGCTTTAGATTCGTTAAATTTCAAACAAAGATTGTGCAAAACTGCTGAATTTTAAAGGAAAATGACTTCGATGGGTGGTTAATCAGACTCATCTACATATTTTAAAACAATTTTTATTCCGTTTAAGCCATTCCAGCTAAGGTACTTCCCTTGTAAGCAAAATCTGTTGCATAATGACGCGTGGAAGCCATGGTGTTTAAGAGCATGCTGAAACAGCACAGTGCATTTGCAAAGGAGATCGCATGCAAGATTTAAGTGCTGCCTATTCGTGTGTGAGCTGAGTTAAATAGATTGAGAGGAAAAGAATGGAGCGATAGAGATGGAAAAAATGAAGATGCTGTGACCTGATATGTCAGGACAGGCCGTTCACAAATGCTGAACCTGGAATGCTGCCCTGGCATATCAGATTGCTGAATCCGCAATGATATCATCCCCAGTGATCTATTCAGTTCATTTCAGTGCATTTCATTCATTACACGGACATCCCTTGTGGCTGGTTATCGCACAGTCCCCCACTACAACCGTTTCCCCTGTGGTGCAGTTCCCACATACCTCGTGAGACAACTTCTGGTTGCCATGTTCAGAAATCGTGGGTGCAAATATCAGTAACACTGAAAGTCTGCGTGAAGTTCAAAAATGGTTCAAATGGCTCTGAGCACTATGGGACTTAACATCTGTGGTCATCAGTCATCTAGAACTTAGAACTACTTAAACCTAACTAACCTAAGGACATCACACACATCCATGCCCGAGGCAGGATTCGAACCTGCGACCGTAGCAGTCGCGCGGTTCCGGACTGCGCGCCTAGAACCGCGAGACCACCGCGGCCGGCTCTGCGTGAAGTCTGGAGGTGTAATCAAATAGTCTCATCGTTAAGTCGACTGCTCGGGAAAAACAATATTCTGGATTCGAATCCCGGTCTCAGATTTTCCTTTGTCACAACATATTAATTATTAAAACTTCCTGACAGATTTAAACTATGTTGGAGACCGAGACTCGAATTTGGGACCTTTGTTTTTCGCGGGCAAGTGCGCTACCCACTGAGCTACCCAAACACGGCTCCCTATCTCTCCCCACAGCTTCAGTTCCGCTCTACCTCTTCTCTTATCCTCCAAACTCCACAGAAGCTCTTCTGCTAAACTTGTAAACTAGCACTCGAGGAAGAATGGATATTGCGGAGACATGGTGGATGTTTCCAGAATGAAAGTTCGCTCTGCAGCGGAGTGTGCCCTGATATGAAATTTCCCGGCAGATTCCTGCTCTGTCGACTTGCCCGCGAAAGGCAAAGGTCCCGAGTTCGAGTATCGGTCCGCAATACAGTTTTAATTTGTCGGGAAGATTCATATCAGGGCACACTCCGCTGCTGAGTGAAAATTTCATTCTGGAAACATTCCCCAGGCGGTGGCTAAGCCAATGTCTCCGCAATATCCTTTCTTCCAGGAGTGCTAGTTCTGTAAGTTTCGCAAAACACTTGCCCGCGAAAGGCAAAGGTCCCGAGTTCGAGTATCGGTCCGCAACACAGTTTTAATTTGTCGGGAAGATTCATATCAGGGCACACTCCGCTGCAGAGTGAAAATTTCATTCTGGAAACATTCCCCAGGCGGTGGCTAAGCCAATGTCTCCCCAATATCCTTTCTTCCAGGAGTGCTAGTTCTGTAAGTTTCGCAAAACACTTGCCCGCGAAAGACAAAGGCCCTGAGTTCGAGTCTCGATCCCCCACACACGTTTAATCTGCCAAGAAGTTTCATATCAGCACACACTCCGCTGCAGAGTGAAAATTTCATTCTGGATATTAATTATTATTCGTATGCATTGTTCTAGTGTTGCAAATACGCATCACGTTGGTCTGGACGAAAAGATCGAAAGCGTCGAAGAAGTCAAGAGACATGATGTCAGTTCTGTACTCGCTTGATTTAGACCACATTAGATACGCTAAGGAAGATTTGACGAGAGTCATTGGAAGGAAGACGTCGTCGCATTCGCGGAACGGTGTTCAGAAACGTAATATCTTACGTTTCACGTCAGCTGTGAGAAAGTAAGGAAGGATAGAACTTAGCTACCACCGGTTTCAAGGTCATTAGAGATCAAACACCAGCTTTGTCCTCTAGTTACTTAAGGAATCACCTGATGCGATTTAAAGAAACCTAAGGAAATCTTACTACGAAATGAAGAGTAATTTGGAACCATTCTGCGTACTCCACGTCTTATTTCCTATAGTATATTAACAAGAATACATGTGAAATGAGATGGTATTCAAAGTCACACAGCAAATCATGTTTTTCTCATTCCTTCCTCACAGTACGCACACAGCGTGTGCTCCACAGAAGTCCATGGTATGGGCAATGTCTCGAGCAGTTGTCGTCCGGTTTTCTTCTACGTGACGAAGGAGGTTCTCATCAAAGTCGAAAATGTGGCTTGTCCGTCGAGCGCCATGGTCAATCCTTCTAGTTGCAGACATACCGGTTTCTCTCAGCCGTTGTTGTTGTCGGACGAAAATGGTATGTGATGTCAAATGTTCAAATGTGTGTGAATTCGTAAGGGACCAAACTGCTGAGGTCATCGGTCCCTAGACTTACACACTACTTAAACTAACTTATGCTAAGAACGATACACACACTCATGCCCGAGGGAGGACTCGAACCTCCGGTGGGAGGGGCCGCGCAATCCGTGACAGGGCACCTCAAACCACGCGGTCAGTCCGCGCGGCATGTGATGTCATGATTACAAAAGGGACTAACGACGGCGCGATCTTCTCAGTTTATGTGCGTACCCTCAAGCGGGAGATTTGAAAGTGATCCAGTATTCAAACTTATTTTGTATCCAAACGGTACGTTTGCCAAAAAGTTATCTACAACCACTAGAAGCCTGTAATAGAGACTGTGGAATATTCTGTATAAACGTAGTTACAATCATTCAGTAATTCCGTGAAACTCCCGAAACATTCAGCTAATAAAAGATAACGCCATGTAAGCACTACAGTGGATATTTGTTTCCAAATATCTAAGCTTGTAGCCCGAGAAAAAAGTAATACGTAAAGAAATAAATCTATGGTCTTGTAATGAATACTTACATTTGTTTCTTGAGATCTTTAATCATAATACTATACAATTTAGCTCATGTCGCTATTCTACACACCAGTTTAAGTATACAATAGAATTAGGTAAAGTTATATTTTAATCTGAACAAAATAAAATGTTTTAAAATCAGGAGAAAAAAGGAAAACCAAGAGAATGGTACGATTTTCTGTCAGGAAACGTGGCGTTATGCTCTAATACTTTTGTTTTTGCTGAAATCCCACTTATGTTGTAGATGTTGTAGTTACTATAGTAATGAAATTAAAAATAACCTTAAAAATGAAGAAAGAAGTAAAACTGATATTTGCCGTTACTTATAATGCAGACCTCACTCACATACCAAATTTTCTTAGTTAGGAAATACCGTATTAGTTCCTTGTTTGTGTATGCTTTAATTACCCAAAATTTTTAAATGCACCTTCGACTGCGTGTGTCGCCTAAATTACATTACAGCCATTTGACTAGCCTCGCAGATGGATTGATCGGCGCACTTGTTGTTGTCTTTCGAGAGTTGTCATTTTGTATATTGGTTCAAATGGCTCTGAGCACTATGAGACTTAACATCTGAGGTCATCAGTCCCCTAGACTTAGAACTACTTAAACCTAAGGACATCATACACATCCATGCCCGAGGCAGGATTCGAACCTGCGACCGTAGCAACAGAGCGGTTCCGGACTGAAGCGCATAGAACCGCTCGGCCACAAAGGCCGGCTTTTTGCATATTCTCGGCGAATTTCCCTTAGAGTGAAGTACCTTCGTTAATGTTTGGGGAACTCCCTACTGTTCCTCCGACGTTGCCTCACCTTTCGGCGAGGCGTTGCTACGCCCTTTGTGGCTACACCTTCATATCGCAATACCCTCGTGACGAAAGCAGCGTGAAAAATGTATCGACCACACAGGTCTCATAGCTTGCCAAGTGTTTTCCTGCGCGTTTTGCTGACGTATTTGCACCTCGTGTGTCACAACACTGCACTGGGCTTTCCCTGATTTACATATTTGACTGAGCGACGGAGGTCGTCATTCTCTTAATAAAAACGTAGCTTCTTGTTGCACTCTGACGGAAGCATTAAGAGCATATTATGTGCCTTGGCGCTATCGAAACGTCCTAATTAACACGCTAAGGCACTGATAAGAGTTTGTCATACGAGGGGTTGCTGAAAAGTAATGCCTCCGAATTTTTGTGTGAAAACACTTAAAGCTTTTTAAACAAAACAAACGCCATTAACATGCAACATCATTATTCTTCATTTCTACGTTTTTGTTTCTCAGCGTAATCACCCTGACGACGAACAAATTTCTCCCAACGAGAGACCAGTGTGTTGATACCGTCACTATAGAACGTTTGACTTTGTTGACTGAGTCACAACCACAATCTCACCTCTGTTTGCACCGCTTCTTCACTATCAACGTGAAATCCTAGATGGTGCTCTTTAAGTTTTGGAAATAAATGAAAATCGAATGGGACCAAGTCGGGGCTCTACTGAGGATAATCGATGACAGTCAGCCCAAGGCGTCAGACTGTTGCAGCCGTCGCAGCGTGGTGTGGCATTGCCACGCTGAAGGAGAGGCTGGGTGCTACATATGGGGACGAGCTCTCCGATTACACCACGCTGTTTCTCACACACTTGTAGAGGTTACACACCCACCATGTTGCAAGCTACAATGCGGACCCTCTAGCGGCAGTGGGCTACAAATATGCATGAAGAACAAATATATAGAATGTTACCAACGTTTGTTTTATTCAAAATGCTTTAAGAGTTTTCACACACAAGAATCGGAAGCATTACTTTACAGCACAGCCTCGTGGATGGTTCACAGTCAAGTGCAAATCAGACAATATCCCGTGTCAATCGTGCATTAACTGGTAATATTTGAACAATGCCGACGGTCGTCATAAAAAAAGGCCTATTTTCGGTTTAAAAAAGTCATTATTCATTTAGCGGTCTTTATTAGCTGCAAGCAACGGGCCGAAACAACCTGCATCGTGTTCAGTTAGCTGTTTGGTCTAACATCAAACACAGCACTAATGGATGTAAAAGAAAATTTCGTTAAAATGAAGTACCGGTGTTTACAGAACAGTGAAGATACGATACTCGCAGCATGGTGCAAAAGCGCATTCTCACAGGCATCTGTACCACACGACTGCTTTCGCATTTACTTGATGTTATTGCGACACACAAAGTGTTATTTTAATTTGAAGAAAGAAGGTTACATTGGTAAATACTTGACAAATAGCCTATTATCTGATTTGATCCATTATAAATGGTTCTGAAAGCCTGCGACAAAATAAGAAATACAACTTTCAGATAACTGACAAAAACACACACACATTTTGCAATAGGGTGGTGAACAACACAGACATAAAATTTGACCAAAGAGAAAAAGATCTGCTCCAAAAAGAACTAAAATACAATGTAAAACCTAATCTCAACAACACTATAGCTGCAACTAAAAATGCAGTAATAGGTCACAAAGTAAGCAGACTTCTTGAGAAGGAAATGATAAAGATAAATTTAGATCTAAATATACAATAAATGATGAAAAAACTCTAAAATCCATAAACAATAAATTGAAAAACAACCAATCCACAGCTGTAAAGTCAGACAAAAGCAATACACTAGTTGTGATGGAAGAAATGGAATACATAGACAAAACACATGAATTTCTTGATGCTAATAATATTCAGCACATTCAAAAAGATCCAACCAAACAATTTCAAAATAAAATAAAGGAACAACTGAAGAACACACATTTCCTACTGACAGAAACTGAAAAGAAATACCTTACATGCATGAATCCAAATGCACCACGCCTAGAAGCACAGCAAAAACACACAAGGATGGAAATCCGATACGTCCTGTGGTCAAGTCTATCAATAGCCCAGCATACAAATTATCACAAAAACTGAATAACATGCTGATGAGAAATTATGCATATGAAGCAACATATTCCATAAAAAACAGGATGATACTAGCTAAGTAACTAATAACCAGAAAGCTCCCCCAAGATGCTCAATTTATATCACTTGACATCACCAACCTTTACTGAAACATACACATACAAGAAGCTGTAACAATAATAGAAAAGAACCTAATGGAACACAAAAAACTTTCATACACAGAAATTGTTGAATTTAATGGCAACATATACAGGGTGTAACAAAAAGGTACGGCCAAACTTTCAGGAAACATTCCTCACACACAAATAAAGAAAAGATGTTATGTGGACATGTGTCCGGAAACGCTTAATTTCCATGTCAGAGCTCATTTTAGTTTCGTCAGTATGTACGCTCAATGGAGCACGTTTCATACGGGATACCCTACCTGCGCTGCTAGAACATGTGCCTTTACAAGTACGACACAACATGTGGTTCATGCACGATGGAGCTCCTGCACATTTCAGTCGAAGTGGTCGTACGCTTCTCAACAACAGATTCGGTGACCGATGGATTGGTAGAGGCGGACTAATTCCATGGCCTCCACGCTCTCCTGACCTCAGCCCTCTTGACTTTCATTTATGGGGGCATTTGAAAGCTCTTGTCTACGCAACCCCGGTACCAAATGTAGAGACTCTTCGTGCTCGTATTGTGGACGGCTGTGATACAATACGCCATTCTCCAGGGCTGCATCAGCGCATCAGGGATTCCATGCGACGGAGGGTGGATGGATGTATCCTCGCTAACGGAGGGCATTTTGAACATTTCCTGTAACAAAGTGTTTGAAGTCACGCTGGTATGTTCTATTGCTGTGTGTTTCCATTCCATGATTAATGTGATTTGAAGAGAAGTAATAAAATGAGCTCTAACATGGAAAGTAAGCGTTTCCGGACACATGTCCACATAACATATTTTCTTTCTTTGTGTGTGAGGAATGTTTCCTGAAAGTTTGGCCATACCTTTTTGAAACACCCTGTATAAACAAGCAGATGACCTATCAATGGGATCATGTATATCTGGTACCAGAGCTGACATATACATAAATCACTTAGAACAAAAATTATTTAACAGCGAAGAACCTTGCCTAAAGAAAATTGAATTTTATAGGAGATATGTAGATGACACACTACTGTTAGTGAAAGGGGATACCAAAGACATCACAGACATTCTAAATCAGTTCAATAATCTACATGAGAAAATCAAATTTACAGCGAAACATGAGTAAAATAAAAGCATCAACTTTCTGGACCTAAATATTCGAAACACAACGACACATGCATATTAAAAATTCACAGGAAAAACACAATGACTGACACCACAATCGCTGCAACCTCACGTCACCCAAATATCCGTAAACAAGCAGCATACAGGTCAATGCTACATGTTGTTGTTGTTGTGGTCTTCAGTCCTGAGACTGGTTTGATGCAGCTCTCCATGCTACTCTATCCTGTGCAAGCTTCTTCATCTCCCAGTACCTACTGCATCCTACATCCTTCTGAATAGGGCAATTAAAATACCACTGAACCAAGAAACCATGCAACAAGAAATAAACACAATGAAAAAGATTGCAGTTGCCAATGGGTACAATGGTACCATGGTTGGCACAATCCTAGGCAAAGTGAAGAAAGACGCAGGTACAAACTGCACCACAGAAGAAAAAGAGAGAAACAATTGTATATCTAGTATCCCATACATTGGCAATGTATCACAGAAGATTGCAAATAGTTTCAAAAATCACAAAGTAAAAACTGGCTTTTTTACATCTAATAAACTACAGCAGAAACTAATACACAATATAAAGTGTAAGCATGATCCATACTCAGACTCTGGAATATACAAGGTCACACGCCAGGAATGCTCCATGTTCTACCTAGGGCAAACAGGCCGAAATTTCAACACCAGGTACACAGAGCACATAAAAGCCTACACATATATTGTAGTAAAGACAACGAAACGAAGCAGAATCTCACACATCGACATCACATAGGAATGACATAACAAACACAATAAACGCACTTGAAAATGGGAATCATTTCCCGAAACGCGTCGTGCGAAAATAAAATAAAGAAAATCGTGACTGTAGCAGATGAGTTATTTATAAACAAACCTATTATAGCCTATTATCATTATTATCACTAATCTTTCTTAATCCATTGGTGGATGAAGATCTATTCCAAGCTTTCCCATAATCTTCTATCTTCATCCGTATTCCTAGCTACTTCCTGAGGTGGTGTACTCATCTTCTATTAGATTGTCCTCTACTTGCTTTTTTATCTACAGGAATTCACCAAAGATTCACTTTAGTGGATCTTTCGTCAGCTGCCTGCATCTCGTGGTCGTGCGGCAGCGTTCTCGCTTCCCACGCCCGGGTTCCCGGGTTCGATTCCCGGCGGGGTCAGGGATTTTCTCTGCCTCGTGATGGTTGGGTGTTGTGTGCTGTCCTTAGGTTAGTTAGGTTTAAGTAGTTCTAAGTTCTAGGGGACTGATGACCATAGATGTTAAGTCCCATAGTGCTGAGAGCCATTTGAACCATTTTTTTTCGTCAGCTCGCCACACCAAATTATTATTACTCAGTCCATCGGGCAATATTCTCTGCTGAACAGCATTTCAGTTTATATGTCTCATGCATAATCAACTCTTGTTTTTCGTTTTACTCATTTATTCGTCTTCCGACCCTCTCTAATTATTCCTAAGGTGCCTCTCCGTGTTGTATATTTACCACTTTATCATCTCGTAGTTTTGTTATGACTTATGTGGTTAAGATCCATTGCTCTTCGATCTGTTGGATGCATCTATTATGTATACTTATGCAGCCAAACGAAAAAAAATTGTCACCAGGAATAATGTAGACGAAGGTAATTTGGAAAGTAATCAACATTCGATCATGGTCCAAGAACCAGATGTTTCGTAGGTGATTGTTCTCAGTTATCAGTTCAGCGCGGAAATTTGGAAATTTGTGATAAGGTCTTATGGGACCAAACTGCTGAGGTCATAGATTCCCAAGCTTACACACTACTTAATCCAACTTAAACTAACTTACTCTAAGGACAACACACACACCCATGCCCGAGGGAGGATTCGAACTTCCCACGGGGGAGGCGGGAGGAGGGGGGGGGGGGTTGCGCGGCGAGAACCGTGAAAGGCGCCCCAGACCACGCGGCTACCCCTCGCGGCCAGTTCAGCGCTGTGTTGGAGGCTCGCCAATTACAATTCGTAACTTGACAGTATGTAACAGGCTGTGATAACAAACGCGTAAGTTGTAGCTCCTGTCTGCTGTAAAGCCAAAACATGACTCGGTATTACCCTGACGTTTATCGCTAATTAGCGGCGCTCTTTGAAGTGTATGTCTGGAGGTGGTGTTTGGTGTTTAAGAATGTACAAATAAACATTCGTGGCCCACAGAAGTTGGGATGCCTTTCTGTCACCACCGATCAGCTGAAAGAAATAAAAGACATCATAATTTCACTTGATTCCTAAAATGAGTGTAGAGATGGCAGTTACATTGCGGTTCACAACGAGCTCGAGGATGATGTCACGAAATGTTCTAGTAGTCATCACGTATTACGAAAGGGAACAACTTAAATTGGTATCGCGTTATTTAAAGTTCATCGGTGTTTAAGGAAACTACACTGCCGGAAAAAATTAGTGCATCCTAAAATGGTTCAAATGGCTCTGAGGACTATGGGACTTAACTTCTGCGGTCATCATTCCCCTAGAACTTAGAACTACTTAAACCTAACTAACCTAAGAACATCACACACATCCGTGCCCGATGCAGGATTCGAACCTCCGAGCGTAGCGGTCGCACGGTTCCAGACTGTAGCGCCTAGAACCGCTCGGCCACCCCGGCCGGCAGTACATTCTATTAGAGGCTTCTAATTCACTCAAGATTCTTTGTTGCAACAGCGTATGTGGAGTACATGAAATGTTTACATTTACAGACCAATCGCACAAGTGGTTCTGATGTACCGGGTATCGACCCATGCTGAAACACCCATATTAGTACGTGGTGTAGCCTCCATGGACGGCAGTGCAGGCGCTGACTTTGGCATCCAGTCGATCGTACAGACGGCGAAACTGTCCTTGGATACGTTATGCTACCCCCGCTCGATCTTGTCATGTAGTTCTGTAAGAATTGTTGGTTGATGAGATGTACGAGTCACTTCTCGTCCCACCACGTCCCACAAGTGCTCGGTTGGAGACAAGTCCGGGGATCGTGCTGGCCAGGGAAGTTGCTGCACGTCTTGCAAAGCAGTTGAGTTTCACGGGCAGTGTGTGGGCGAGCATGAGCCTGTTGGTTCAACACATCACCTTCCTGTTGCAAGAACGGCAAAAGAATGGATCTTACAACAGTCTGCACGTGCCGAGCGCTAGTTAGCGTCCACTCCAGAAACACCGAAGATGAACGAGGGTTGTAACTTATCGCACCTCAGACCATAAGGCCTGTGGTGTGGCCAGTGTGGCTCGACGAAAGCACTCTACAAGACATCGCTAGCCAGGTCTACGTCGGACACGCAAACGACCATCACTTGCGTGCAGGCAGTATCTGCTTTCATTGCTGAAGGCCACAGTGCGCCACTTCATCTTGCAAGTGACGGCACGATTCAGGCCGTGCACGTTGATGCTGTGACGTGAGTGGAAGACGGGCTAGAGGTCTGCGTATCCTTTGTCCCACTGCTAATAACCGTTCAACAGTTCGTGTTGACATGTTTGGGCTCACAGTGCCCCTTATCTGTACCGTGGTAACTGTCCAGTCTGCCTCTGCTGCCCTTACAATACGACGATCCTGTACTGTGTGAACGTCCAGAACCTCGTCTACAGGCGCGCGAATATTCGCACGACCACTGATACGAGCATCGTACGCAGAACGTCCCACTTCTACATCTACATCTACATTTATACTCCGCAAGCCACCCAACGGTGTGTGGCTGAGGGCACTTTACGTGCCACTGTCATTACCTCCCTTTCCTGTTCCACTGGCGTATGGTTCGCGGGAAGAACAATTGCCGGAAAGCCTCCGTGCGCGATCTAATCTCTCTAATTTTGCATTGGTGATCTCCTCGGGAGGTATAAGAAGGGGGAAGCAATATATTCGATATCTCATCCAGAAACGCAACCTCTCGAAACCTGGACAGCAAGCTACACCGCGATGCAGAGCGCCTCCCTTGCAGAGTCTGCCACTTGAGTTTGCTAAACATCTCCGTAACGCTATCACGCTTACCAAATAACCCTGTGACGAGGCGCGCCGCTCTTCTTTGGATCTTCTCTATCTCCTCTGTCAACCCGACCTGGTAAGGATCCCACGCTGATGAGCAATACTCAAGTATAGGCCGAACGAGTGTTTTGTAAGCCACTTCCTTTGTTGATAGACTACATTTTCTAAGGACTCTCCCAATGAATCTCAACCTGGCACCCACCTTACCAACAATTAATTTTATATGATCATTCCACTTCAAATCGTTCCGCACGCATACTCCCAGATATTTTACAGAAGTAACTGCTACCAGTGTTTGCTCCCCTATCATATAATCATACAATAAAGGAGCCTTCTTTCTATGTATCCGCAATACATTACATTTGTCTATGTTAAGGGTCTGTTGCCACTCTGCAATGTCTCTTGCAGCGGTCTCTGCGCGATATTTTCAGAAATTTTATAAATTATATAACTCAGTACATATCTCGAAATATCTCTTCTTATCTTACCGATTCCTAAACTTTAATATACGATGATTATCAATGGAAAGTAGTTTCAAGCCCTATTATTCCTTGGAGCGTCCATTTACTCCATGGAATAGCTTCTCTGCTATCTATGTTTTCTCTTATGAAAAGAATGGAGGTGCTTGCCGATTAGCCGTGAAAGAAAGAGGATGTATATGTATGTATTGTTGAGCTAGTCGCCATCTTGATGAGATTCTGTATGAGAAGGAATTTAATACATGAACTAAACTAAAGTAAGTGTGTTCGCATATTATTTAACTCATTATTATTGACAGTGTCTGCTTACTACGCTGTGTTGCACGGGATCAGTGGGGAACGTCTGATTTACACTGGACGAACCTGCCGTTTTGTATGCTCAAGATATCCAGTTTATTACTACAAATAAACAGGCTAACACGGTCTTACCAGCAGATCTCCGGTCTTCCCCATGTGATCACCGAAAGTTAATAATTATTACAAATGTTTTTAGGAGATCGACTGACAAGTTTCGTCTCACCGAGACTTCGAAATTGCTTCACTGCCTTATGGAATTTAAGTTAAGCTCAATTTAATCAGGATAAAACAGTATTGAACTGTGTGAATGTGTTAAGCCTGCTTTGTGAATGAAAATTCCCTTAATATACGCATGTTTTTTACTATCCTGAGCAGTGAAGCTAAATCAGGCCGGTGTGAGAGAGGCTTTTAAATTTTAGATCCCACAAAAAATATTAAAACTCCCTGCACCAAGTGCCTATCCGCTGCAGATCTTCCTGCATTTCTCTGCAATTTTGTAATGCTGCAACTTCTCTGTATACTACAGCATCATCCGCGAAAAGCTGCATGGAACTTCCCACACTATCTACCATGTCATTTATATATATATATATATATATATATATATATATATATATATATATATATATATATATATATATATATATATATTGTGAAAAGCAACGCTCCCATAACGCTGTACTGTATTGTAATCATTTGTTTGTCAGTTGGGCAATTATACGAAAGGACCATGACGGCACTTGGAAGGCCACAATTTAACTCCTTTCAAACTCGCTCAGTTGGCTGTAAGAAGCATGAGTGGCGTGGTTGCCTGCTTGCTAAACACGTCTGCAACACAGTGAGCCCTCTGGCTGTGAGCATTCCAGACACAGATGGCACTCTGGTAGCATTGCCACTACGCTATCTGCCGGTGGACGACGTTGAAACCATTATCAGTAAATCAGATGGAATACTCCATCATCGGATCAAAATCGACGTCGTCTTTCCAGGAGTATTAATTTTTTTCCAGCAGTATATGTGGAGAAGCAGTTGATAAGTGCATTTTTGAATCAATTTATTTTTATTACAAAAGATCACTAAATACCGAAAAATTTTTATACGCTACTGGTCATTAAAATTGCTACACCACGAAGATGACGTGCTACAGACGCGAAATTTAACCGACAGGAAGAAGATGCTGTGATGTGCAAATGATTAGCTTTTCAGAGCATTCACACAAGGTTAGCGCCGGTGGCGACACCTACAACGTGCTGACGTGAGGAAAGTTTCCAACCGATTTCTCATACACAAACAGCGGTTGACCGGCGTTGCCTGGTGAAACGTTGTTGTGATGCCTCGTGTAAGGAGGAGAAATGTGTACCATCACTTTTCCGACTTTGTTGAAGGTTGGATTGTAGCCCATCGCTATTGCGGTTTATCGTATCGCGAAATTGCAGCTCGCGTTGGTCGAGATCCAATGACTATTAGCAGAATATGGAATCGGTGGCTTCAGGAGGGTAATACGGAACGCCGTGCTCGATCCCAACGGCCTCGTATCACTAGCAGTCGAGATGACAGGCACCTTATCCGCATGGCTGTAACGGATCGTGCAGCCACGTCTCGATCCCTGAGTCAACAGATGGGGACGTTTGCAAGACAACAACAATCTGCACGAACAGTTCGACAACGTTTGCAGCAGCATGGACTATCAGCTCGGAAACCATGGCTGCAGTTACCTTTGACGCTGCATCACCGACAGGAGCGCCTGCGATGGTGTACTCAACGACGAACCTGGGTGCACGAACGGGAAAACGTAATTTTTTGGGATGAATCCAGGTTCTGTTTACAGCATAATGATGGTCGCATCCGTGTTTGATGACATCGCGGTGAACGCACATTGGAAGCGTGTATTCGTCATCGTCACATTGGCACATTGGTATGGGGTGCCATTGGTTACACGTCTCGGTCACGTCTTGTTCGCATTGACGGCGCTTTGAACAGTAGATGTTACATTTCAGATGTGTTACGACCCGTGGCTCTACCCTTCATTCGATCCCTGCGAAACCCTACATTTCAGCTGGATAATGTACGACCGCATGTTGCAGGTCCTGTACAGGCCTTTCTGGATACACAAAATGTTCGAATGCTGCCCTGGCCAGCACATTCTCCAGATCTCTCACCAATTGAAAACGTCTGGTCAATCGTGGCCGAGCAACTGGCTCGTCACAATACTCCAGTCACTACTCTTGATGAACTATGGTATCGTGTTGAAGCTGCATGGGCAGCTGTACCTGTACACGCCATCCAAGCTCTGTTTGACTCAATGCCCAGGCGTATCAAGGCCGTTATTACGGCCACAGGTGGTTGTTCTGGGTACTGATTTCTCAGGATCTATGTACCCAAATTGCGTGAAAATGTAATCACATGTCAGTTGTAGTATAATATATTTGCCCAATGAATACCTGTTTATCATCTGCATTTCTTCTAGGTGTAGCAATTTTAATGGCCAGTAGTGTACATTTTACGACAAAAGAAAAACGATGCACCACAGAGGAATTATCCGAATGGGACGTACATAGGTACATGGGGTGTACATGTGCAGATAAACAAATGAGTAAAATTTCAGAAAAAATTGGAAGATTCAGTGAAGAGAAAGTGTGTCACAAATTGAGCAAGTCAATGACGCTCTAGTCCATCCCTGGCCCCTATGCAAAAATTATTCGGCTTGACATTGTTTGACAGACTTACTGGATGTCCTCCAGAGCGATCTTCCCATAATTCTCTACGGCCTGGAATCCCAGTGAGTGGAGTAGAATTATATTGTCTTCAGTGATGAATCCCGCTTCAACGTGAGCCCCGATGACAAGTGAAGACGAGTCTGGAGACGCCCCGAACAACGGGGGGATACCATCCTGTCTCCCATCATACGGCTTGACAACCAGGAGTGCTGGTCTGGCATGCCATTTCTTTTCATAGCAGGACCTCTTTGGCTGTCATCCGGGCACCCTTACAGCACAGCGGTAAATCGACGACATTCGACTCCACATTTTCTGACTCTTCATGGAAAGCCATCCTGGGCTTCCACTTCAGTAAGATAATGCCCGCCCGCACACGGCAAGAGTTTCTACAGCTTGTTTTCGTGCTTGCCAAACCCTGTCTTGCCCAGCAAGATCGCCGAATCTATACCAATTGAGAATATTTGGAGCATAATAGGCAGGGCCCTCCAATCAGCTCGGGATTTCGACGATCTAACGCACCAGTTGTACAGAATCTGGCGCGGCATCCCTCAGGACGTCAACCAACAACTCTGTCAATTAATGCCAGGCCGAACAACGGCTTGCATAAGTGCCAGAGGTGAACCAACGCCTTATTGACTTGCTCAGTTTGTGAAGCTATATCCCTTGAATAAATCACCAAGTTTTTCTGAAACTGTAATCATTTGTTTGTCTGTACATGTATTAATTATTATTATCTGTTATTATCCACGTATGGTCCCAATAGGACCACGTGAGGTACAATCCATTAATATCGCTTTTGATGGTTAGGCTTCCTTTGGGTCCAAATTTGTTTCATCCTTTCAGAATGAAGTCTCTTGCTTTTATCAGACCACGGTGTTCCACTCCGTTATCTAATTTCCCCCTGACCAACTTTCCAGTCAAATATCTTTTGTCTGAATGTTTTTCTTTCTGTAACGTCTGCTTGTGCTATACCGCTACTTTAAGATCCTCCTTAATCGCAGCATTCCATTTAACTGGCTCTGTTTTAGTCTTACTTCTGTTTTCATGGAATTTTACTGTTTGTTTTGCCAACCTAGTGGGTGCCATTCTTTTAACGTGCCAACAAAATGTAAGTCTTCGTTTTCTCATGTCAGAATGCATGTCTGTGTATTCTTCTATTTCCTTATTACTTCTCAGCCTGTAAGTTTCTCCATCAGTAATTTTTGGGCCCAATATTTTCCTACTAATCTTTCTCTCTTTATTTTGAATTTCTTCAATATCACTCTTGCTATTTAAATTAACATTTCTGCTCCATAAAGACATTCAGGTTTGATTACAGTGCTGTAATGACTTAGTTTACTGAATTTAGATAGTGATTTTTTATTGTAAATATTTTGTGTTAATCTGAATGCAGTTGCCATTTTTCGACAGCGAACTTCGTTTGCAGCTTTTTCCAGGCCGTTTTCTTGTATGATTTTTCCCAAGTATTTAAATTGAGATATCCTTTTTTATTTTTCCATATTTCGTGTTCAAAAACTGTGGTGCTTGTTTGCTGCACGTCATATATTCCGTTTTTTCGAATGATATTTTGTAGTCCTACTTTTCCGCAGCTTCTTTAAGAATTTCAATTTGTTTTTGGGCTGTGGTAATATCCCTAGTTAAAAGTGCCAGATCATGTGCAAAGGCGAGGCACTCTAACATTACTTCTACCTAACGTGTTCGACTGATCTATATTTTGACTCGATTTCTGCTCTCGCCATTCTGTAATTGCCTCTTCCAAAACTCAGTTAAACAGTAGTGGGGAGAGTCCATCTCCCTGTCTAACACCAGTCATTATATCAAATGGTTCAGAAATTTCTCCCATGAATTCAACTTTAGAGCTAGTGTCGGTTAACGTTTCCATAGTCAGTGTTAGAGTTTTATTATCTAGCCCTTCTTCCTTTAAAATTTGGAAAAAAGATTCACAATCAACAGAGTGGTAGGCCTTTTTTAAATCTTCAAATGCAATGTACGTACAATATGGTTACCAGAAGTACTTGGTGCTTAAGGATTAGTTTTAAATTAAGAATTTGTTCCGGTCAGTATCTGTTTGGTCTAAAGCCTGCTTGGTATTCACCAGTTTTAGATTCTAACTGTTCTTGGACTCGATCAAGTAAATATTGCGAGAGAATCTTGTATGTGATCGGGAGAAGAGAGATTCCTCGTTAATAATTAACATCGGTTCTACATGTATTAATATACATTTCCTGTTCTTCGAGAATGTTCATAGTAAGTCCTTTCGGTGTTCTGTGTAATATTTCTAAGTACGTTTCAATTTTTCTCGGCTTTGCGTTGCAAATGTTACACAGGATACCGAAAGGTCTTACTCTGAACATTCTCAAAGAAGTGGAAATACATATTCATGCAAGAAAGTATCCACACGAAATTCTAAGTGAACACGCAGGCTTTAAACATAAAAACTATCTCGAAAAAAGTATTGACATAATAGAACACGAAAAAGTATAGTCATACGGAAAACAAAATGAAGAAAAGTGAAAGCAAATGAAGAAAAATGAAAACAGTGAAATGTAACATCATCTCTGGCGAGCTGTATATCCTTTGTAAACATATAGAATCGTAACAAAGAACTGTCAAAATATCTGTCAAAAATTTATTTTTACGTTTTGTAACTATAAAAAATATTATACATATCACGACTTTCCAGGAAAATTTTATTATAGATGCAATATGGTTGTCATTTCTAACTAGATGTAAGTAACAATACAAATGTAAACATAAAACAGCGACGATTCACGTATAAATGATTTTACCAACGTTATTTTCGAAGGTCACTTGATAACGGCAATTAAGTCGAAGCAGGTCTGTCTTGTAAAATATTAAATATATTGGCTTATTGCCGCTAACTTTGGAGCTTTCATTTTCATTATGTCCGCCCCTGGTAGCTGAGTGGTCAGTGCCACGGAATGCCATAGCTAACGGCCCGGGTTCGATTCCCGGCTGGGCCGGAGACTTTCTCCGCTCAGGGACTGGGTGTTGTGTTGTCCTTATCATCATCATCATCATCATCATTTCATCCCCATCGACACGCAGGTCGCCGAAGTGGCATCAACTAGAAAGACTTGCACCAGGCGAACGGTCTACCCGACGGGAGGCCCTCGCCACACGGCAGAGATTTACATTTTCATTATGTCTTGTAATGACGTAAACTGTGTTGCGGGCCCAACGGAACGTAATACTGTGAATTATTGTTGGTCTCGCGTCGCTACCTATAGCCGATATCAGCTGCCGACGCCCATTACTCCCTTTGAGGCTCTTGTTTTGCAACGCCCTCACTGAAACGCAAATTATTCCAATGTTTTCCACCTCTGAAGAACGGATGGCTGCCTGGGTAACAGTGTATATAGGGAACCAACGCACACTGATCTCTGTCTCCAGGCCTCAAGCCACCACCATCCGTCACAAAGAAATTAGGTGCTAAGGAGTCTGATCTATAGAGCTCGAACACTTTCAGACAAATGGATACTCACTGCCATTGAAGCTGAGTACGAAAACGACGATCCCAAAACAAGTGTTTTAGTGAAAAATTAATCGATTCTTTCTGTCATTATGCTGGGTAGTAAACACTGTAACCGCCGAGGTACAGCCGGTACGGCAGCTCAGCGTGTTCGGTCAGAGGGCCAGCTGCCCTCTGTAATAAAAAAACAGAGTTAATTGATCAACAACGAACTAAAACGGGTGTCTTTCGACGTCCGTCTAGAGCGAATACAACGAACGAAAACGAACAAAATGAGATTAAAAAAAAAAAAAAAGGTGGCGCAATGGTTAGCAGACTGGACTCGCATTCGGGAGGACGACGGTTCAATCTCGCGTCCGGCCATCCTGATTTATGTTTTCCTCGATTTCCGTAAATCGCTCCAGGCAAACATCGGGATGGTTCCTTTGAAAGGGCGCGGCTGACTTCCTTCCCCATCCTTCCCTAATCCGATGAGACCGATGACCTCGCTGTCTGGTCTCCTCGCTCAAACAACCCAACCCAAACATTGTAAACATGTCAGGACTGCGTCAACAAGCACAGTGGATAAGTTTCAGGGTGGTTGTGTTATGACGGGCTGTGGGAGGGACCACGAATTATCCAAAATGTTGCGAGGAGTCAGATGTATGTTGGTGTTGGTGCTAATGGTCCAAGGAACGTAGACATCCTCGTCGTCCGAAATTCTGGATGGTAGCAGAAAATACATTCGTCTCTGGTCTGTAGCATCCGGCGAGGAGCCGCTGCAGATCGCACAGCAACCGCAGCGTAATTTATGATCAATTTTGTAATCATAATGTCAGCATGGCCAACTAAGAATCGTTTTCTGGAATCTAGAGCATCTATCAAGGGTGCTGCACGCCAGGATTTATTTTGGATCTACCTAGGTGCAACCCTCTACCGACGATGACATGCAATTGGATGCAAGGATGACTCAAATTTTTATTTAAGGACGAGAGGAGATTCTGCTTTGATATCAGATCCGGGTGGTTGTAAAGTGTATAGTGACCAGGAGAGCGACAAACTTTGGAATATATCAGGCACCATGATAGATGACCATCTCCGCACATCACATCAAGATGCCTCAATTCTATACTGACAGTGCGTCTCTTTTGTTCGTTCAGCGAATACTGAACAATGCGCGATACATCCAGAACTTCAGCTAACTCTTTCTGTTGCTATTCCTACAGGGAGGTGGACTCTTCCATGGGGGTATGCCTATGCACACACTAATCGCTTTAAAGGAAGAGCTCTTTCTGTTGCTATTCCTACAGGAAAGTGGATTCTTCCACGGGCGTATGCCTATGCACACACTAATCGCTTCAAACAAAGAACTATAAAAGAGGTTTTACAGCGTCAGTGTCCAACAAACCTGTCCATCACTATCCATGTGTGGGAAATTACTGGACAATGTTTGGTTCGTTTTGCAATTCTGGCAACATCATCTGATCAGTTATGACAATAATTGGAAGTAGCGTTGAATGATAGCTTCCAGGATGACGACAGGTATCTCACGGCTCGTCTCTAAGCACAACTGCAGTATATCTAGTGAAGGCTAAATCAGATACTAATATTGCTTTTTATGCCATATTGTAGATAGGTTTGCGACCCTGTATTTATTGCTCTGTAGTGTGAGTGTAACACTTCTTTGAAATTTCATTCATCGTTCGTATTTTTAATTTACATCTGTATACATTGTCTGACGATAGACATACCTTCTCTGAAAATTGTATGGCCCCACCAAGCCACACTCGTAAACAATGTACCAGCAGTGCTCTCTCCAGTATAATCTAGGTCAAGCTCAGAAACCGAGCAAGGTGCCGCAGTGGATAGCTCACTGTACTTGCATTCGGTAGAACGACGGTTTACACCCGCGGCCCGGCATCCAGGTTTAGGTTTTCAGTGATTTCCCTAAATCGCTCCAGGCAAATGCCGGGATGGTTCCTTGGAAAGGGAACAGCCGATTTCTTTCCCCATCCTGAACACAATTCGAGGTTGTGCTTCGTCTCTAATGACCTCGATGTCTCAGGGACGTTAAACCTAATCTTCCTTCCTTCAGTCAGTGAAAAAGCGTTCAGCGAAGTTCACACGTGAAAGCAAGTGCTATTGTGGTCATAATGGACCTTATAACTTCGTCCGCAGTGTTGTATCGACGCAGGAGCATTGCTTCGTTTGTGGATCTGTAGATAGCGAGAGTCCAACTTCTTCCGATGCACTCTGGGCTGATTTAGACGGATGTATGAAAACTGCGCTCTGCGAAATTTGCGCCCATAAAGAAATCTGTGGAATTTGCGCCCAGTATTCCTGGAAACTACCTGTTCACTGAGTTACGGGCTACCTGCACCCTGTGACTCCTCGTCCACCAGAAACGTTCCACATGCACACTGTGAAATGCTATGCCGCTCTGACCGAGCCGCTTCGACGCTGCCATGCAAATAGGCCTAACCAGCAGCGTAAACTTAGCTTTGCCGGAATGCGCCACCAATGGTCGACCTAACGTTCTGCTGTATGCCTTCTTAAATACGCACATTGCACTGGTTTTAGTTGTTTTACTGTTTGAATTCTGCTTTCCCTTCTTTTATGGCCATACTCTGTCCTAATATGAAAATTATGCTACGCATTGTCACCTTAAAAAGTTTTTATAATACATACTGCATCCTTTTAAAGCATTTCTTGCATAACATTCAATTTTATAACGCTCGTGTATTTTCCACTTGGCAATAATGACGGTGATCTGCAGAATAATAATTGTAAAAGAGATTATTTTCTTGCTTTTAAGTCACACACAGAGGACGCACGCAGTCAGCGCTAAGAAAAAAATGGTTCAAATGGCTCTGAGCACTATGGGACTTAACATCTATGGTCATCAGTCCCCTAGAACTTAGAACTACTTAAACCTAACTAACCTAAGGACAGCACACAACACCCAGCCATCACGAGGCAGAGAAAATCCCTGACCCCGCCGGGAATCGAACCCGGGAACCCGGGCGTGGGAAGCGAGAACGCTACCGCACGACCATGAGATGCGGGCTCAGCGCTAAGAGTGAGGGGCTATACATACCGTAAGTACACATGCATAGCCCTGGCCTCTTACTTACAAGGGAAACTCCCCCCCCCCCCCCCCCCTCAGATTTAGTGGTAAGAAGGCTCGGTGGACAACACGCCAATAACTGAACACAGATCAAGAATGAAAACAGGAAGACGATGTACTGAACTGTGAAAAAAAGCAAAACAGAAACAGTGAAAAGTCCAAGGACAAGAAGTGAAATATAGAGCAGCTTGAAGCAAGGGCGTCACCGTTGGACTGCCACGCGGGCGAGTATTGTTCAAACTTTCATCGTGTTTTTTTTCCGCTGTTCACTGTATTCAGATTTGTGTGTGTCGAGGTGTAACGTACGTTTGCAACGGCGAGGTGTAAGGAAGGGACCTATCATGACAACTGAGTCTGCACAACTTCTCGGTTAGCAGCCGAAAGGAAGCGGCTTTCGAGTGGTTACCGCAACCGTTTGATGACAAGGCGACAAGTCAACCAAATCCACCGGAAAACACGTCTGGTGTATCATACGCGGCATTAGTGACAGTACGTGTGTCATATGATAGTAATCGCTTACCGACGTACTTAATTTGTACGCCTGGTAAGTGAGTGACATATGACTCCTTGCACGATTTAGGTGTTCGTATTAATGTGAATGTGGTCACTCTCAAGGAAAGGATGAAACAAAGTAGTTTGTCATATAAGCTGCAACAAATGAACGCGGCAGTTTCACAATCACACAGTTTCTCTGTGCTGTCAAAAGATGTATTTTTACGTTTTTGGATCAAAATGGTTCAAATGGCTCTGAGCACTATGGGACTTAACATCTGAGGTCATCAGCCCCTAGAAGTTAGAACTACTTAAACCTAACTAACCTAAGGACATCAAACACGTCCATGCCCGAGGCAGGATTCGAACCTGCGACCGCAGTGGTATCGCGGTTCCAGACAGGAGCGCATAGAACCGCTCTGCCACAATGGCCGTCTTTTACGTTTTTGAAGGTCCGTTCCGTTTTGGAAGTTTTGACTCTTGAATTCCTTTATTATTAGATAGTTCACACCCGTTTATTTGTTGTTTTCATTTCCGTCAGATTTATATGTGGTATCCCGCCTGCTTTCACTATTCATCACGTTTACTTGCGACGGTAACGTATTCCTACAACGTGACTCATATTCTATCACCAATGACAACTGCAAAGTAAATAAATAAATAAATAAAACTGGCTCGAGGGAGTTTTGAACACGGATCGTCCGAGTTACACTTCAACACGATGACCACTTTTTTCCTTCGTTTTCTTTCATTTTGTTCGTTATTGTTCGCTGTGTTTGGTAGTGTCGAACGTCACATACATTCGTTGAAGTGCGTTGATCTCTTCACTCAGTTTTTTATTACAGAGACCATCCAGCTATATGACAGAACACGATTTCCGTATTGTTCGTTTCTTTTGGTCTGGGCGGACGTCACATGACATCCATTCAAGTTGATTGGTTATTCCTTTACTCAGTTTTTTTAATACAGAGGACAATCAGCCCTCTGACCGGACAGGCTGAACTACGATTCCGGCATACTGCCCTTGTTAAACTTGGACCGTTCAGTGTTTCTAAAAAATGGTTCAAATGGCTCTGAGCACTATGGGACTTAACATCTATGGTCATAAGTCCCCTAGAACTTAGAACTACTTAAACCTAACTAACCTAAGGACAGCACACAACACCCAGCCATCACGAGGCAGAGAAAATCCCTGACCCCGCCGGGAATCGAACCCGGGAACCCGGGCGTGGGAAGCGATCAGTGTTTCTATTTTGATTTTTTTTTCACAGTTCAGTACACCTTCTCCCTGTTTTCATGCCTGATGTGTGTCCAATATTTGACGGACTATCCACTGAGCTATCTTACCACTAAATCTGAGGGGAGGGTGGGGGCGGGGGGGGGGGATGCGATGGGGTAGTATGACAACACATCGTGTAATTTATATACATTACATGTAGCATATTCTGATCAACGGGTATGAACCATATTTTGTATTATGTTTATTTTAAAGTATGCTTTATCAAGTGGAAGAGATACGACTGTTAAATTCCGTGTGAGTAATTTGATTTTCATGTTTGCTATTGCTGTTTCAGAAGGCACAGTCACAGGTTAACGTTTTTTTATTGTGACCGACAGAAA
Source organism: Schistocerca cancellata (assembly GCF_023864275.1). Lineage (NCBI taxonomy): Eukaryota > Metazoa > Arthropoda > Insecta > Orthoptera > Acrididae > Schistocerca > Schistocerca cancellata. The sequence goes on from NC_064629.1 coordinate 826,626,159, forward strand.
ATAAAATAAAGTATGATCACTTCCGACTGTAATTTTTTGTAAATTTGTCGTAAGACCTTATGGGACCAAACTGCTTAGGTCATCGGTCCCTAGGCTCACACACTACTTAATCTAACTTAAACTAACTTACGCCATGGACAATACACACACCCATGCCCGAGGGAGGACTCGAACGAGGGGAGCTGCGCGGACCGTGACAGGACGCCGTAGACCGCGCGGCTACCCCCGCGTGACCCGATTGTAAAAATTTTGCCTTTACACACGAGAAACAATGATAGTAATCCGTCAAGCTTCTATTTAGATCTGAAAACTCAACACCACAAAGCCGAGAAAATTGAAATTGCGTTAGAAATATTACACAAAATACCAAAAGTACTTACTATTAGCATTCTTGAACAGCTGGAAATATATTTTTAGACAAGAAAACATCCGCACAAAATTCTAATTGAACACACAGATTTTAAACATAAATGCTATCTCGAAAACGTTATTGATACAACAGAATAACAAAAATGGTTCAAATGGCTCTGACCACTATGGGACTCAACATCTGAGGTCATCAGTCCCCTAGAACTTAGAACTACTCAAACCTAACTAACCTAGGGACATCACACACATCCATGCCCGAGACAGGATTCGAACCTGCGACCGTAGCGGTCGCGTGGTTCCAGTCTGTAGCGCCTAGAACCGCTCGGCTACATAAGAGAATAAGAAAAGAAATAGTCGTATGGTGAACAAAACATACTCGTACCATAGATAAAATTTATGGGAAATTAAGAGCCACGAAATGTAACATCAACTCCTGGAAGCTGCATATACTTTGTAAACATGTAGAAATCGTAGTAAACAGCTGTCAAAATATTTAACTATCAAAATACCTGTCAAAAACGTATTTTTACTGTAGGTGCAATATGTTCGTCACTTCCAACTAGACTGAAGCACCTATGCAAATGTAAACACAAAACAGTCACGATTTACGTATAGATAACCCTACCAATGTTATTTTTGCAGGTCACTTCATAATGGCAATAAGCCGAAACAGGCCTGTCGTGTAAAATATTAAAAATATATTTTCTCATTGCAGCTAGTTTTGGAGCTTTCATTTTCATTATGCCTTATAGCGACATGTACTATGCTACAGGCCCAGCGGAACGTAAACTGTTTACAGTTAGCCGGCCTCGGTGGCCGAGCGGTTCTAGGCGCTTCAGTCCGGAACCGCGTGACTGCTACGGTCGCAGGTTTGAATCCTGCCCCGGGCATGGATGTGTGTGATATCCTTAGTTTAGTTAGGTTTAAGTAGTTCTAAGTTCTAGCGGACTGATGACCTCAGATGTTAAGTCCCATAGTGCTCATAGCCATTTGAACCAATTTTTTTTTTTTTTTTTTTTGTTTACAGTTATTGTTCGATCATTTCCAGTCCTCTTATCGGTACACCACGTACGAGCCCTTGGCTCTCTTCTACCTGCCGGGCAAATTGCCGAGAGCTGGCAGGGGGATTAGTGGACCTTTCCTCAACCTTTTGTGGGCGCAAATTTCACTGGGCGCAGTTTGCAGGACACCGGCTTGAAATATGCCACTGAATCTGCTTCCGTAAAACACAAACCACACATGCCTCAAACAACAGTGGAAATGTATAGGCCGTCACTGATATGCTAAGTTGCAACGCGTGATATTATCGGATGAATCTCGTTTAAATTGTCTACAGTGATGGCTTCATTAGAGTTAGATAATACTGTGGTGATGCAATATTGCTACTTGTCGAATGGCGTAGTGGACAAACTCCAAGTTTCGTCGTTTGTTTACAACATGCGGTCTCTACTCTTACGTATTCAGGACACCCTGCATAGCATCCACAATGTGAGTCATATTTGGAGTCCGGTGTACTGCCTTTCCTTCAGGCAGCTCCACATACCACATAACAGTAGAATAATATTAAACACGCGAGGAATTGGTGGACCCCGCTGGAAGAAGGATTGGTGCAACCGGCTCCCTTCACTCCGATGTCTCCCGTCTTGACAGAATGTATAATCCTTCTTCGAGGAAGGACTTCAATCCCTGCTGGTGCTTTGTGCAGTCACGCACAAGTCACATGGAGGAAGTTTCCCAGGGAAAATTCTGGGACGACTCCACAGCTTCTTCAAGTAATTAAACCACTGACGACGCATGTTTTGTTTGACGTAAGGAAAGTCTCAAATATTGTTTGTTTCGATGCAGATATCAGTTTCGGGAGCAGAAAAATGTCACAGGGAGTATGATCTGGTGGATAGGATGAATGTTCCAACATGCGGATCCCATGCTTAGCTTATACCGACTTGATAGTGTTCATGTAAAATCGGCAGAACTGTTTTTTGTCGATTCTTACAATTTCAGCAACCACGCGAATACTGATCCGACGGTCCTTACGGATTAAATCTCAATTTTTTTCAATTTTTTGTCCGTTGCTGATGTTGAGAGTCGCCCTAAACGTGACTCATCTTTAATCTCGTCTCGTTCCTTTTTTAACCACCTAAACCCATCAAAAACTTGAGTGCGTCAAAGACATGTATCACCATATGCTTGTTTCAGTCTTTTCAAGTTTCACTTAAAATTTAACATTAATCTGTTGCTCTTTCAATTTATTTTTTTGACGGGCAACATACACATAATCTGACAGAAAAGACTATCAAGGCCTGACTGAGGGGTCTGCGTGTGAATTTGTAGCGGGAATGGGGAGAGGAGCTGGCAAATGACTTGGCAGTATAGCGTTTGGCCTTCAGATCCACGCTGTTTGTCTGTTTAAATATTAGTATGGTTATTTTTTGTCCAGACCTCGTAAATCAGGTGAAGACGTACAATGAGACATTAATTCCGTCAAATGATCGTTGGACTTACTGTGTGGCACTGTCACGGAAAGAAATATGCGAGATTTTCGTTTGTTTCCTTGATTAAATCGATGACTTAAGTCAAACCGCTGTGTACCATAGCATTAACATTTTTTCGATTCAAAGAAGAAAGCGATCGTTTTCTTGGAAGTGTTTCACGAAAGAACCACATTTATTCGTTTCAGTTTATCTTGAAAAACCAAAACAGTTGATTGCTGCTTTGTTTCCAGATCGTACTAATACGCCATCAAATCAAAAGTACCCGGATACGCCTTTTTAATACGGAATTGACCACTAGATGTCATGAGAGGCGGACCGGCCAGCATAAAAGGAAGGTGGGGAGCCCATTGTGTTGTCAGTAGAGAACAGTAATAGCAGAATGGATATGCCAGGAGAGCTCAGTGATTTCGAACGTGAACCAACCATTGGATGACAGTTGTAAAATAAATATTGTGTTGGCAGAAGAGCCAACACCGTGTTGCTAGAGGAGGCCGAAATGCAAGCTTTTAAGCTCACGCAGGCTGGCGTGAGGTCTGGAAAATGACAATGTAATTAATATAGCCAATAAGGTACGTTGCTGCTGGAATATTTAAATTTAATCCATAATTGGTGTACATCGCTCTTGACTGTACAGGTTTTACAATCTCAATATTAACTGGTAATGGCGCCTTGCTAGGTCGTAGCAAATGACGTAGCTGAAGGCTATGCTAACTATCGTCTCGGCAAATGAGAGCGTATTTGTTAGTGTAGCTTCGCTAGCAAAGTCGTCTGTACAACTGGGGCGAGTGCTAGAACGTCTCTAGACCTGCCGTGTGGCGGCGCTCGGTCTGCAGTCACTGACAGTGGCGACACGCGGGTCCGACGTGTACTAGCGGACCGCGGCCGATTTCGACACCACAATAAATCCATCAGGGACATTTTAAGCCTTCTAAAGGTGCCCAAGTCGACTGTTGGTGATGTGACTGTGAGGTAGAAATGCCATAATCGTAGCTAAACCAAGACCAGGCAGATGTCAGGGACTGTCGAACATTAAGGATGATGGTTGTGCAAAATTGCTTGAGATCAGCAGAAGGAATCGCTTTTGAGTTCCAACGTGCTACCGGCAGTCCAGCTAGCACAATGACTGTACATAGGAAATAATGGGGTACAATGGCAACTTAAGCCACACATATCTCTAGTGAATGCTAAGCGATGTTTGAGGTAGTGTAAAGAGAGACGCCATTCGACAGTGGATGACTGGAAACGAGATATTTGGAGTGATGAATCACCTTATAGCCTGTGTCGATCCGATGGAAGTGTTAGGGTTTGGCGATAGCCTGGAGAATGCTACCTGCTATCCTACATTGTGTGAATGTGAAGTACGTACGATGTGATGTTATCATATGGGAGAGTTTTTCGTGGTTAGGGTGTGGTCCTCGTCTTGCTCTTAAGAACACGCTAAATGTTGAAGGATGTTATCACATTATACAGCATTGTAGAAGCGGGACAAGTCCGGCGTCGCCCCACTCTCCATTGTTGCCAGACTTATTCAAGATGGCGGGTCCAAGATGGTGGCGATAGATATGGAAACATCGCAATGACGTCATGGCGGGAAGTTCAAATTTTGGCAGGAAAATGGGTCAATTGGGCTACCTCCACTAAGATAACCCAGTCCCCTCCACCCTCCTCTCCCCATCACCCAGAAAATGTCAGGATGTTCATCATTCAACAGAACAGAACAGAACATTCAACAGAACACCACAGCTACCTCCAATAACCTAAGAAAATGGCAGGAAAATACGTCACTTGGGCTACCTCCACTAACCTAAGTTGTCCGACCGCCACCTCTTACTTGTAATTGGAGAGGATGGACGTAAGTCTTTATTTTGCAGGCAGTCTTTATTTAAACAATTTGAGGCAGTGGCTCCATCCAATGTGTCCACCATGAGGTCTGGTGTCCAAGTGACCTAGTACACAGTACTTCCACCAGAGGGAGCTGTCGTCCATTCCGTGACGTAATCCAAGATGACGGTCTGGGGGGGGGGGGAGGCGGGAAAAGGACTCAGCGATTTTGTATGGCGCAAGATACGAATCGTATGTTTACTACATCGACATGGTACTCTGTGGTATATTTTCCTGTTGGAGATCGGTTTCACACTCTAATATTCAAGCTTCCGTCCGCAGTGGCAGAGCAGTGTAATTGAGTAAGAGTCTTGCCGTATTTGACGATCTGTAGGTCACTTTTGCAGGGCTTAAATGTCAGTGCAATATGGCGATCTGTAAAAAGTAGTTTTGTCGCTGAAATTCTCATCTGCAGAAAAAAAAGGCGGACCATGCTTCCACACCAGTGGCATCAGTAAACTGGCGGGTAAATTCAGTAAGAGCCGATCATAATGCTCCATTCCTACACAAGGCATCGTTTGTTCTGGGACACAGGAGCCTCTACATTGCGGTGAGTGCATTTGCGTTTCGGAGATGTTTGTTGAAAGCAGGACTTAACGCTTTCCAGGAAGGTTAACACATGAAGGATGGCGTGCCATGTTAGAACCATCAGGGGGAATGCATTCGGCGTTATTCTGGGCTATTTTCGTAAACAGGTTGTGTTAGGACAAGAATTTCCATGGGGACAAGCTGAGACATCATGAAAGCTCCTACAAAAGCGACCATTACCTATGTCTGTGGCACTTTAGAATTTCCAAGTGATCAGCTTGGCTCTTATTTACATATTAATGTGGCATCAGTATAACAATGAGAGCCTTTTAGATGCACCTGCAATGGTGAGTCGCTACGATAACATTTCGTAGCGATGTGTCAGCCATGCTGGGAGGGAAATGCGTGCACGGCTAGACGCAACTCACATGGCCTGTTAGGGTCGCTAGGAACAATGCACCCTGTGCTATTCTGGGAAGCATTGGAACAGATTTCTGTAGCACAACCTGTGACTTCAGTATCCACAGGTAGAGAGGTATCGCGCCAGCAACAGTAAACACACATGCGTGGCCCAGGGACGTCTTGCGTATGGGATCCGTGTGATCGGGCTACGCGGTTTGCGCACCTTGGAGTTCTGTAGGGTGGGCAGTTCGCTGATATGTCATGGTTGACAATAGTTCGAAAGCGTTTTTTTACGTGCAATGAGTGTCTGTACACTGCATTATTTTTGTCTGTTTAAGCGATGTGAGCGTGTTTGCATAGCATTACACATGCATTATCTTTTGACAATTTACGATTTGTTTTCGTGTCTGTTGCATTATTTTGTGAACACATGTGCAGGCTGTACAGTGCATGATTTCGACAGTTGACAATTAGCAAGCGTGTTTGCAGACCATTTTACATGCATTATTTTGACAATTTACGAGTTTTTAGCGTCTCTGTATATCAGTGTACTGTATTATTTAGATAATTTACGAGTGGTTTGCAGGTCTGTAGACTATTTACCGCGACCTCAACCACGCAAGGGTGAGTGTTTTGTGTCAGTGTGTCAAATAAACTACGTGAAATCCATCCCTAAACTAATTGTATGCATTATTTCGATAGTTTATAATTAGTGAGTGTGTCTGCACATCTGTGAACTGCATTATTTCGGTGATTTACGAACAGTTTGTAGTTCTGTAGGCTGTTCAATGCATTATTTCGGCAGTTTACAATTAGCAAGCGTGTTTGCAGAGCCTTATACATGCATTATTTTGGCAATTTACGAGTTGTGTGCGTGTCTGTACATCAGTTTACTGCATTATTTAGATAATTTACGAGTAGTTTGCAGGTCTTTAGGCTGTGTATTGTGACCCCCAGCATGTCAGAGCAAGTGTTTTGAATCAGTGTAATAAATAAAACTATATGAAATCCGTCCCTAAATAAACTGTTAAAGAAATAAATAAAGTACACTCCTTCCTCTCAGCAGCCCAGAACAGGCTGAGTCCTTTTCCTGCCATTCCCCACCCCACAGACCGCCATCTTGGATTACGTCACGGAAGAGAGGACAGCACCTTCTGGTGGCAGTACTGTGTACTAGGTCAGTTGGACTCCAGACCTCATGGTGGACACATTAGATGGAGCTACTGCCTTTAATTGTTTAAATAAAGATTTCTTGCAAAATAAAGACTTACATCCACCCTATCCAGCAGCCCAGCACAGACTGAGTCCTTTTCCTGCCAATTCCAAGGAAGAGATGGCGGTCGGACGAGTTACGTTAGTAGAGGTAGCTCAAGTGACCTATTTTCCTGCCATTTTCTTAGGTTGGTAGAGGTAGCCGTGGTGTGTTGCATTGTCCTGCTAGATGTTGAGCTTCGCACCATTTTCTGGGTGATCTGCGGAGGGGGGATGGAGGGGATTTGGTTAGCTTAGTGGAGGTAGCCCAGTTGACCTATTTTCCCACCAAAATTTGAACTTCCCACCATCACCTCATTGCGACATTTCCATATCTATCGCCACCATATTGGATCCGCCATCTTCAATAAATTTGGCAAGAATAGAGAGTGGGGCGACTCTGGCTTTGTCCCACTGTTCACTGTTTATTACATACAGCAGAGGAACAGTTTGAAGATGATAATTGTTTGTATCAGTGTGACAATGCTCCCTCTTATAAAGCAGCGTTTGTGAGGCCATGGTTTGTGAACGATAATATTTCTGATTAAAATTGTCCAGGATTTCGCCTCAAATCCAACGGAATGCATTCAGGATAAGTTAAAATGTTCGCTCAGACCCCAGCATCCTAGATCACTAAATTTTTTGTTTTGGACTTGAGGAAGAATGGTCTGCCATCCCCCACAGACATTCAGACACCTCACTGAAAGTATCCCCAACAGGGTTCAATCTGTCATAAAGGCGAACGGTGGACACATCGCATATTAATGGTTCAAATGGCTCTGAGCACTATGGGACTTAATATCTGAGGTCCTCAGTCCCCTAGAACTTAGAACTACTTAAACCTAATTAATCTAAGGACATCACATATCCATGCCCGAGGCACGATTCGAACCTGCGACCATAGCGGTCGCGCGGTTCCAGCTGTAGCGCCTAGTTTACCTGTACAGAAAATTGTAACAGAGATCAACATAAACATCATTTCCATCCTTCTTATTGCTCATGAAAACCACACATTGCATGTTGTACCACCATACAGCGAGACCTTCAGAGGTGGTGGACCCGCTTGTTGTACACACCGGTACCTCTAATACCCAGTAGCAAGTCCTCTTGCATTGATGCATCCCTGTATTCACCGTGGTATACTATCCACAACTTCATCAAGGCACTGTTGGTCCAGATTGTCCCACTCCTCAACGGTAATTCGGCATAGATCCCTCATAGTGGTTTGATGGATCATGTCGTCCATAAACAGCCCTTTTCAATCCATCCTAGGCATGTTCGATAGTGTTCATGTCTGGAGAACATTCTGGCCACTCTAGCCGAGCGATGTTGTTATCCTGAAGGAAGTCACTGAGAAGATGTGCATGATGAGGGCGCGAATTGTCGAGCATGAAGACGAATGCCTCGCGAATATGCTGCGGTTATGTTGCATTATCGACCGGCGGATCGCATTCACATATCGTACAGCCGTTACGGCACCTTCCATGATCACCAGTGATTACGTCGGCCCCACATAATGCCACCCCAGAACAGCAGGGAACCTCCACCTTGCTGCACTCGCTTGACAGTGTGTCTAAGGCGTTCAGCCTGACCGGTTGCCTCTGCCTCCAAACACGTCTCCGATGATTGTCTGGTTGAAGGCATACGCGACACTCATCGGTGAAGAGAACGTGATGCCACACCTGAGCGGTCCATTCGGCATGTTGGGCCCATCTGAACCGCGCTGCATGGTGTCGTGGTTGCAGAGATGGACCTTGCCTTGGACGTAGGGAATGAAGTTGTCCATTATGCAGCTATTGCGCACAATTTGAGTCGTAACACGACGTCCTGTGGCTGCACGAAAAGCATTATTCAACATGGTGGCGTTGCTGTCAGGATTCCTCCGAGCCATAATCCGCAGGTAGCGGTCATCCATTGCAGTAGTAGCCCTTGGGCAGCCTGAGCGAGGCATGTCATCGACAGTTCCTGCCTCTCTGTATCTCCTCCATATCCGAACAACATCGCTTTGGTTCACTCCGAGACGCCTGGACACTTCCCTTATTGAGAGCCCTTCCTGGCAAAAAGTAACAATGCAGACGCGATCGAACTGCTTTATTGACGGTCTAGGCATGGTTGAACTATAGACAACACGAGCCGTGTCCCTCCTTCCTGGTGGAATGACTGGAACTGATCTGCTGTTGGACCCCCTCCGTCGAATAGGCGCCGCTCATGCATGGTTGTTTACATCTTTGGGCGGGTATAGTGACACCTCTGAACAGTCGAACGGACTGTGTCTGTGAAAGAACATTCACTACGCATTCATATAACCTGCTTGTTTTTAGAAACAATAACCGATATTGGGTGACCTACAGTAAATTCATTGCTGAGGGAAATACTGGAGCTACGTTATTCTGCAAACCAATTGTAAACAATCTTTTCTGAAAGTGACTGGTTACCAAAAGTTAAGGAAGAGATCCGAGGCATTGTTGATGAGTAAGGCCTTTACGAAATTCGAAATAAATTATCTATCGAAACCTCAAAATGAGATTTCCAATTTTTCCCAACATTATTTATTGAAATAAAGACTGAAAAATAACTGCTCAGCCGACTTCTGTTCTGCCATTGTCTTAGCAATAGAAAATGACAAATCTTAGAACAATAGTAATGTCATACCTCAATGTTGTCATTTAGTGGTCATTTGTGAAAACTTAAAAGGTGAAAGCCATTTTCAGAAGTTTGTGCAACAGCTTTTCAAGGCTTCATAAACTGAACTGGACTGAATGGGCTTCTTTCAGGGTAAGCGGAGGTACACTAGAAAACTGGTGCTCAGCAAAATGGTTCAAATTGCTCTGAGCACTATGAGACTTAACATCTGAGGTCATCAGTCCCCTAGAACTGAGAACTAGTTAAACCTAACTAACCGAAGGACATCACACACATCCATGCCTGAGGCAGGATTCGAACCTGCGACCGTAGCGGTCGCGCGGTTCCAGACTGAAGCGCCTAGAACCGCTCGGCCACTCTGGCCGGCGGCGCTCAGGAAGTTCAACATGTTGTATGACTATCACTTTCGATCTAATAATATCTACATCTACATACATACTCCTCAAGCCATCGTACGGTGCGTTGCAGAGGATACACTGTACGATTACCGTATTTTACGGACTATAAGACGCAGATTTTCTTCGAAGAATTACCTCCAAAATTCAGGGGCGTCTTATACTCGATTTAATAAAAAAATGTATAGCGTTTGATTTAAAATTCCTGCAGTCTTAAAAATGGCCGCATATTAGATACCGCGGGAAACCTATCTCTATCTGGTAACATCGGATTCAACTGGCAGCAGCAGTTCACTGATGCGACGAACATGAGCTGCGGGGATTCATAAGCTTGCTAACACTGTCTTCGTCTTCTTCCCGCCCCGCCATCACAAATACACAGTACTGTCTAGCCAATGATGCGTCATTGCAGTCTACGGTGCCAGTGAACTTGAATTGAAAGTGGTTTCTGCTATCGGTATTAGTACAATATTTCTCTTAGTAGCTAGTTTAGTAATAGAAATAAATAAGAGGGATTCATATGATGCCGACTATAGATTGGAAGTTATAGCAAGTGCAGAAGAACGTGGAAGCAGAGGAGCTGAGCGGCAGTTCGGCCCTCCACCAAAAGAAAATTCCATTCGCGTTTGGCGGCTAATAAAGAAGAACTGATAAAATCAGGAAAACTAAATGCGCAACTAGAGAACTGAATGCAAAATGGCCTAAACTAGAAGATGACGATTTTCATGGATTTTAAAGGTCAGTTCGTTTGTATAAACTAAGAATTTTTTAGTCCGGCTTTGCAATCTAATAATAACAAATGTTGATGGTGTAATGACAGCAACCAGCCAAACTCAAATGTGATACATGCCCAAAATTCTACATTGGACAGACAGGCAGAAGTTTTGAAATTAGATACAAAGAACATATATTTGTGGCTGGTTGCTGTCATTACACCATCAACATTTGTCTTCAAAAACAGCCACGGTCTCCAACATGTCATCATATGACAAAATTGCATGAATCTAATAATAAAAATGGTAAAATGTTGCTTGAAAATTAAGGTGCGTCTTATAGTTCGTAGCGTCTTCTAGTCCGTAAAATACGGTGCGCGTCATTTCCTTTCCACTTCCATTCGCAAACAGAGCGAGGGATAAACGACTGTCTATATGCCTCCGTACGAGCCCAAATCTTTCTAACCTTATCTTCATGATCCTTTCGCGAAATGTACGTTGTTAGCAGCAGACTCATTCTGCAGTCACCTGCAAATGCCGTTTCTCTAAATTTTCTCAATAGTGTCTCGCGAAAAGAACTTCATCTTACCTGCAGGGATTCTCCTTTGAGTTCACGAGGCATCTCCGTAATACTCGCGTGTTGATCGAACCTACCGGTAAGAAATTTAGCAGCACGCCTCTGAATTAATTCGGTGTATTCCTATAATCCGACCTGCGGGGATCCAAAACACTTGAGCACTACTCAATAATGGATAATATAAATGTTCTATATGCGGTCTCCTTTGTAGATGAGCTACACTTACCTAGAACTTCCCCAATATATCGAAGTCGATCATTTGCGTTCCCTGCTGTCGACCTTACGTGCTCGTTCCGTTTCTGTCGCTCTGCGACCTTATTCCTAGATATTTAATCGATGTGACTATATCAAGCAGCACAGTAATACTGCATTTGAACAGTGCAGGTTTATTTTTTCTAATGATTTGCATTGACTTACATTTGTCCTCATTTAGTGCAAGCTGCCATTTATCACACCAACTAGAAATTCTGCTCAAGTTATCCTGTATCCTCCAACAAGCACTCAATGACAACGCTTCCTGTACGGTACAGCTCGATTAGGGTACCAACTAACAGTCACAGACCGCGTCCGTCAGATCGTTTATGTGTACAGAGAACAATAACGACTGAAGCTGAATAATAAGAATAATTACTTTCAGTCTTACCGAACTAATGTGAAACCGCACTACGACCGTCTGCAGCGGCATCACTGAAAATATTCGTGTTGCAGACGATGCATTACACGTGCGCGTTTTAACATATTCCGTCAAACTCTGTTTTAAAGTCACTAGTTGTCTTACTAGACCATGATTACACTTTTATCTCAGCATGCTTCAGATATATTTTCAATGGAATATGATAAAATGCGTGTGTTTAATATATCCCACACAGTATGAACATCTGTAATTTTTCTGCTGGAAATGGGCTTCAAACACGGTATTCGTTTGACGAGACTGTAAATAAATTTTAATATTACACAGATTCAGTTAATGAACTCAGTATTACATACAAGTATATAACAATATATAAAAAACATATAAAATTATATAAAAATGGCCTTAATTTCTTTATTGGGCAACCGGTTTGCTGTATATGTTCTTTTTGTGTGACTCATAAAAAGTATATAAAAATGTTTGAGTATAACGGCGTGACATTTGAAATATATTGTGGACACAATAAAAGTATGAATTACATCCTGTATGGCTTCACTGGAGGTCTTCCATGCTACAGCAGCGGAAAAAATAAAGGAATCCTTACGCTACCGAAATTTCCACGTTGGTGAACTTGTTCATTGAACTCTACAGGCTGTATCTGTAACAAAATACTGCGCCTTTATGATGTCATGGGTGACGGTTCTTCACCTCCCCGGATAATACTTGTCATGTCCTGTGCCAGCTGACGCTAACTGGCTACGTCTGGCTAGTCTTCCACAGAGGCCTACATACTCGTTTCGGAACGAACGCAGCGCAAGCTCTCCAAGTTTTTCGTAGTTTACCTGAATCACTTAAGGCTATAACCAGGAACGTTCTTTAAATAATGCAGTGGTCGATTACGTCCATCTTTGTGGTCCAGCTTGATTAGTGTTTTATCTCTAAAAACTGAGCCAAGTGACGCAGTTAAACTTAGAACTCGTCATCAGCTGGACATTAGTTCAAATTCCTGCTCGACCATGCACGTTCGGGTTTTCCATGCTTTCCCTAAAGCGCTTAACGAAAATGCCGAGATGGTCCCTCTGAAAACGAAAGGGCTGATTTCTTCACCATCCTTCCCCAATCGGGGCTTGCGCTCCGTCTGCAATGACTTGGTCGTCGATGGAACCTTAAAACATAATTTCCCTTCTAATTACAAACTCTAAAACTATAATTTTTATTTACGATATAAGATCTGGGCACATTTCCTGATCTGTTCGTATGTCTTTCTGCACGCACCGCACAACGTAACTGATTTATTTATTCATTTATTATGTTGTAACCAGCTACCTATAATTTCAACACAGATTATCAACTGTCAGTTTTTCCGTACACATCGTCAACTATTGGTATACAAAGTGCTATTACAACTAACAAAATACTAATTCTTGATCGTGACCCGTATTCCTATTAAATTCTGCACTTCATGATGTTCTTCATTCTTCCGACAGTACATTGCCGCTTTTTTCCGCATCTGGAGAACGAGTGGACATTTTCTAAGTATTAATTGCAACGCCTCAACTTCCACAGTGCCAAAAACCCCGTCACCTGAAGAAGTGTTCCGCGTTGAATTGGTTTTGTGAACGGGTGCAGCAGCGTTCATAGTAGGGTATTAAAAACACACCATCAGGCAGTAACTGCAATTTATTTATTACCTCTTTTGTCAATTAATAGTAAAAGGTATGCCATTTACTAATGTTTAAGTCATTGTCCATTGCGTGGATTACTTTTTGAATATGCTGTCAAATGATGCCCCCTCTGCACAACGCAATCATCTAGGTGGTGTTGGAAGCTTTCCATAACTGAGTCCTTCTTCTGCCAATTCCAAGGAAGAGGTGGCGGTCGGACGATTTGCGTTAGTGGAGGTAGCCCAAGTGACCTATTTTCCCGCCATTTTCTTAGGTTGGTAGAGGAAGCCGTCCTCCCGTCAAATGATGCCCCCTCTGCACAACGCAATCATCTAGGCGGTGTTGGAAGCTCTCCATAACTCGACGTAACGTATTCCCTGGGACATTGCCGACGGCAATTCTGATGCGATCCTTCAACTCAGGAATGGTGGCACAACGTGTTCGAAACACTTCTTGCTTCAAGTAGCTCCAGAGGAAAAAGTCTGCACATGAAAGGTCAGGTGAGCGAGGCGGCCAGGAAATGTCACCAAACGGGAAATTACTCTACCGGGAAATGTCTGTCGCAAGAAATCCATGCAAATTCTGGCCACCATTCCTGAGTGGAAGGATCGCATCAGAACTGCCGTCGGCAATGTCCCAGGGAATACGTTACGCCAAGTTATGGAAAGTTTCCAACGCCGCCTAGATGATTGCGTTGTGCAGAGGGGGCATTATTTGACAGGAGTCATATTCAAAAAGTAATCCACGCAATGGACAATGACTTACACGTTAGTAAATAGCATACCTTTAACTATTAATTGACATACGATGTAATAAATAAATTACAGTTATTGCCTGATGGTGTGCTTTTAATATCCTGCTATGAACGCTGCCGCACCTGTATATTCGTACTGTTTGCATTGATACTTCTTGAGCATAACAGGCTAGACTAATAAATTTGTTCGTAATGTTTCTGCCTCTATTTCTCATTTCTTCAATATAATTTTGTCTTCATCCAATAAGGCGCCTAGATATATGGTGAGGTACTTTATCTTTATGGACCTGTTGCTTAATTTCATGATCGGGTCTCTTAAAAGATACCATTTTAATAATACATACCTGCTCCCTTCAGGCGCAATAGACAATTTGACATCTTGGCACCACTGCTGTAATTCTTGAAGGGCTGTTTTACGTCCGTCTTAGAGGTTACTTCTGGAGCTTCCCTTCACAAGGACCTACATCTACATCTACATGGATACTCTGCAGATCACACTTAAGTACCTGGGAGAGGGTTCATCGAACCACCTTCACGATAATTCTCTATTATTTCACTCTCGAAAAGCGCGCAGAATGAAACGAACACCTATATATTTCGGTGCGAGGTCTTATTTCCCTTATTTTATTATGGTGATCGTTTCACACTATCTAGGTTCAAAAATGGTTCAATTGGCTCTGAGCACTATGCGACTTAACTTCTAAGGTCATCAGTCACCTAGAACTTAGAACTAATTAAACCTAACTAACCTAAGGACATCACACACATCCATGCCCGAGGCAGGATTCGAACCTGCGACCGTAGCGGTCGCGCGGTTCCAGACTGTAGCGCCTTTAACCGCTTGGCCACCACGGCCGGCACTATCTAGGTCGGCGTCAACAAAATATTTTCGCATTCGGAGGAGAAAACTGGTGATTGAAATTCCGTGAGAAGATCCCGTCGCATCGAGAAGCGCCTTTGTTTCAATTATGTCCATGCCAAATTCCGTATCATGTCCGTGACACTCTCCCCTATTTCTCGATAATTCAAACCGTGCTGCTCTTCTTTGAACTTTCTCAATGTGCTCCTTTAATCCTATCTGGTAAGGATCTCACACCGCGGAGCAGTATTCTAGAAGAGGACGAACAAGCGTAGTGTAGGCAGTCTCTTTAGTAGATATGTTGCATCTTCTAACTGTAAGTGTTCTGCCAATAAATCGCAGTCTTAGGTTCGAGTTCCCCACAACACTTTCTATGTGTTCTTTACAATTTAAGTAGTTCTTAATTGTAATTCCTAGTTATTTAGTTGAATTTACGGCATCTAGATTTGACTGATTTATCGCGTGACGTAAGTTTAACGGATTCCGTTTAGCATTCATGTGGATGACCTCGCACTTCTCATTATTTGGGGTCAACTGCCAATTTTCGCACCATACAGATAGATATCTTTTCTAAATCGTTTTTCAATTTGTTTTGATCTTTTGATGACTTCACGTCGTCGACTCTTACTACCGTTTCGTTCTCTTGCAGCTTCCTTTATATCAGAAGACGGAGCCACTTCGGATTTCTATGGGCAACCTTTCGAAATTTCTCCGGGACACGACAGAATTACTTCTTTGTTTTGGCAAAATTTCTTAAAACATATGTATGACACTTGTGGATAGCCGAAATCCTTCAGTCGGTCAAAAAGTGCTTGCCTGCATAAGTGGTCGAACTCCCCGGCCATACGTACCACTATAGTTACAACATATTTATGCGAAGCACTTTTTGCAAAAGTTAACGCCTCGTTTACAGCGTCTTCTGTTGACTTCCCATTTCTGAACTCATATTGTGTAGAGTTCATTCCATGAAGAAGTCTTTTCTCCTGTAGTCTGCCGCATAGCAACTTCTCAAGCACTTTCCCGAAAGTAGCAAGAAGGAAAATTGGTCTGGAGGACTTCTTTAGGCTGTTTCAAGAGAATAACATTTGCTTTCTTCCAAATATCTAGTACACTACTTTGCAATAAACACGCGCTGTGGACATGGCACAAATAAAAACTAATATGTATATGGGGAGTATGTAGCAGATGATTTATTCCTTTCCAATTTTAGGACTTCTTTCCTCTCTCCCTTTTCTGAAAATGGAAAACTACCCCGTCTACACCGTATGCTTCCCTAATTTTTTCCGCAGTACGCTGATTTCATCAAATTCATTCTCTACAGTGTCGCTTAGAACGAGAGAGTCAATCAGAAATTGAGCAGACCATCGCCAGTTTTCTGTCATGCTACCATCTGCTCGTTTTAGAGTTGATAACATTATCGGAGATTTTATCTTTTTCAGACGATTCGGTAGGACTTACTTTGTGGGTCAAGATGTAGATTCTGTGCCACGAATCTGCTCCAGTTCTCTATTTTTGTTTTTCAATTGCTTCTTAAGGTCTCCGCATCTGCGCAGTCTGCGAGCTCTTTCTTCCGCAGTGTGGCTTTTCTAGTGGAATCTTCTTGCCCTTCCGACTTCCAATGCCAGTCTTTGGAGACTCTCCTTCCGTGGTACT
This sequence comes from Schistocerca cancellata, assembly GCF_023864275.1. NCBI lineage: Eukaryota > Metazoa > Arthropoda > Insecta > Orthoptera > Acrididae > Schistocerca > Schistocerca cancellata. The sequence goes on from NC_064629.1 coordinate 826,642,971, forward strand.
ACTGAACTCCAGTCCGGTTACTTTATGACTGGTATTGCGCTTTTCATGGCCTATTGTACTTGTATTGCGGTGACGAGATCTTGGATTTTTGTGTCCACGATGTGATCCACTTCCACCGAGGCTTGACAGCAGAAAATGCTCCTGGTATGACACTAGCCGATTTTCTTTACTTTGTGTCGTGTTTTTAAGGTTTTTAAACATCGTAACCTCTGAGTCCATTTCTACAGGAAATATTATAACGTCGTGATCATTCATGATGAGACCCTTTCAGTTTTCCAGGCTCTGACCTTCCTGACCGCATGTTCGTTAACCGCTGCGACGTCTGTATTGGACTGCGCATATATAGATGGATTTCCCACTTCTATTTGCCAATTCCGTGTTTAATTCCGTTACGGATTCCTGTAGTATAATGCGTCTTTCACGCTGCACTGAACTTCGTGTCTTCGATATAAATTAGTGGCTTTCTTTGACCAAAGTGACTGATGTCTTTAAATTGCTCTAGTTACCCATTTACGGCATCACTGAACTGGAAATATATTGAGATATAAATCAACTTCCCATGAATGTCAGAATCTCCATGCAAGTAACAATATTATGCTGTTGTTATAGCTGAGATGTTCTTCTTAAAAATGATAATGACTGTCATCGGCTTTTTACCGTGTGTGATAATGTGGCTGCTATTGTCATTCCAGGGGTTTTGCCATCTTTTGTGTGTGGTTGACGTAAGCCTAGAATATCGAACTTCATTCCCTCAGCTACTTCGCGAATTTTATACTTTTCATCACGCCTTGTGTCCATCTATGGATGGTATAGAGCGTCCATAAAGTCCCGATATCACTTTAAAGCTTCATAACTTGGAAACTGTTACACATAGAGAATCTCGGTTTATTGTAAAACGTTTAGCAGTTCTCAAAGCTTTTTCCCCCATTGTTCTTTGTTGAAGATTTCACTTGAAGTGCATCAAAGTGGCGACAGACCAGGAGAAGGAGCAATTGTCATCTGCTATGCAGAATCCAAATCTGTGACAACGGCACCGCTGCATTATCTACACTAGTATGGGAGGACACCACCGGAAAAAAACATGCATAATGCAGTGGTTCACAAACTTTAAAGAGGCAAGCAGTGTCGTAACGGTCCCGGGGTAACAGCCCCCGCGCTCTTCCTATGTGACGCCATTAGACTTCTTGTTGTGCGCTTACATGGAGGTTTTCGTGTAAAAACACCACTCTATGACACTGTTACCCGTTGTGCACGAATCACTGAAGCAGTCAGAACTGTTACGCTACAGTGCTGATCCGTACATGAGCAGGACTCGAATGTTGCTTTGATGTCCTACTAGCGACGAGTGGGAGACACGCTGGAATTCTGGCATAACAGAGAAAACTTTGAGAGGCGCTAAATCTTTTACCACAACCATGGTGCTTTATCTCTAATAATTTGCAAGCTATGATTTTTTTCTGAAATGATATCGGGATGATGATGATGTTTGGTTTGTGGGGCGCTCAACAGCGTGGTTATCAGCGCCCGTACAATTACCCAATCTTTGCTCAGTCCAATTGCGCCACTTTCCTGGATGATGATGAAATGATGAGGACAACACAAACACCCAGTCATCTCGAGGCCGGTGAAAATCCCTGAACCCGCCGGGAATCGAACCCGGGACCCCGTGCTCGGGAAGCGAGAACGCTACCGCGAGACCACGAGCGGAATGATATCGGGACATAATGGACACCCTAAATATGTGACAGTAACAGTGTGGCTACCGTTGTTGAGAGTGAAATGCTATTTACTATACGATGTAGATATTACTTATACAGTTTATCAGTACGGTATTGTACACTATATTTCTTCCATGAGCAACTTCAAGTAGTAAGTTCTCCAGAAGCAAGAGGTCAACAGGCAGTTTTTCGATCTGAACTGAATACAGTCTGCAGCATCTGGTAGTGGAAACGTAATAGATTTTCCTTTCGAGTGCTTGGTTCTATGCAGAGTGGCGTTTTCCGCCCTTAGCCTACAACATGTGCTCGATACCTCGTTATACTGAGTTGTGTACCTTCTTTTGGTGGATTATTATTGTACCCTTCTTCAATGTGCAACGTACGTTTGCAGGTTTAGTAGGAGGAGCGTTCAATAAGAACCGCTCGTTTCTGAGCCAAAAAAATGGCCAAACTACAGTATATGGGACTTAATATCTGAGGTCATCAGTCCCCTAGAACTTAGAACTACTTAAACCTAACTAACCTAAAGACATCACACATCCATGCCCGAGGCAGGATTCGAACCTGCGACCGTAGCGGTCGCGCGGTTCCAGACTGAAGCGCCTAGAACCGCTCGACCACTCCGGCCGGCGTTCAAACTCACTTAAATCTTGATAACCTGTCATTGTAGCAGCAGTACCCGATCTAACAACTGCCCCAGACACTTGTTGTCTTATAAAGGCGTTGCCGACCGCAGCGCCGTATTCTGCCTGATTACATGTCTGTATCTGAATACGGCCGGCCGCTGTAGCAGAGCGGTTATAGGCGCTTCAGTCCAGAACCGCGGTGCTGCTACGGTCGCAGGATCCAATCCTGCCTCGGGCATGGATGTGTGTTATGTCGCTAGGTTAGTTAGGTTTAAGTAGTTCTAAGTCTAGGGGATTGATGACCTCAGATGTTGAGTCCCATAGTGCTTAGAGCCATTTGAATCATTTGAATACGCATGCCTATACCAGTTTATTTGGCGCTTCAATGTAGATTCCCCAAGACAGTGAGAGCGGTGAACCGTCTAGAAACTGAGTGGGGTTATATAAAGGTCGCGTAACGTACGAAACATTTTTGCACTACATATTTACCCTTCTGTCTTTTACTTAAAAGTAAACAGTGTGTATAGCAAAATTGAAATTATCAATATTTAATCGAAATTTTGTTTGAAAATTGTTGATTTATAACGTGAAACAGTGGTATGCTGTAGTAAAAATAAAACAAACAGATTTATCATACAAAGCTAGAAAATGCAGTTTTCTCAACAAAAAGGTAAAGTTTAAAAAAAGCCACAAAATAAAAATTTATCAAATATCGCTTTAATACTCCATAGAACTTTCGCACTTATCACTAGTAACAGGAAGTATTTGCCTTTTATCATGATGAAGAATGTTCTACTGAGTACAAAAAAAAGAAACCACAAAAGTAATACAGATTTTTTTTATGTTTCTGCATGTAAATTATGTTTGTAGCACAAGTAATTGCTTCGGTTACATAAAAGTACAGGAGTTACACGATCAGCTAATTTTTATTACTTATAAAACGCAATTTATATTTTTTGAGGATATGGACTAACAATGAACGATGTGCGGCTCTAATTATGTGCAAAACAAACAAGCAAACAAAAGCAAAGATAAGTCGTCGGCTCCCAGTTTCTTTCTTATGTTTGTTTCCTTGCCAATGCTACAAGTACTAACGCTAATCCTACGATTTACTACGTCATTTACGTATTTTACCAAAACTGATCGAACTTTAGCTTTGACAGAGTGCAATTCTACATGGCCCATATCTAACTGGTAGTCAAATTGTGCCCCAGCATATCAAGAGTGACAGTAAGAACTGCTGCTGCGATGCACGGTCGACAGTCTTCGAGATACTGTGGAAGAAATCCCCGCTATCAGTTACCAATTGTGTCTTGTGCCATTGTTGCAGCATGTAGCAATAGGTGACACCATTGACAATTCTCACGGTGGGAAACATGGATCCATAAACGGTCTTCTTGGACACAGCACAGAACATGTTAACTTCCTCAGAATCCCGGATGTATTCGACAGTTGTATATGGATACTACGTTGCTCATATGTGTGTGTTGTGTCACCTGATTTTAACCGAAAGGTGAAAAGCTGCTTCGTCACTAAAGATTAATTGGCTTGTGAAGTCCTCATCTTTAATATGGCTCTGCACATCAATGCAGAACTACAGAAGGCGCAGTTTGTCGTCATGCCTTATGACTCGCAGGAGCTGTAATTTGTACGGCTTCACTCTTAATTGCTTACATAGGATTTTCCACACTGTTGGCTAAGGGATGTTCAATTCTGCACAAGCTCGGTATCAAGAGTTTGTAGGACATAACAACATCACGTGCCTCACATGGTCCACTATCCGTTCTGATACAGCCGGTCGCTCCCAGCGTCTTGGATCGAACAAAAGTCATCCTCCTCGAATTTATTGCACGTCACTATGTTGAATAAAGTGGTGTTGTCTTGTAAAACACTCAGTACCGATTGGCAAGGAGCAAATTGTAGCACACAAAATATTTCCTCTGCTTGGTTCCGCGCCGTCTACAGCTACTAAAGTCGGTGGCGCCCTTGTCGGCGGTTTTCCAAACTAACTTGCCGGAACCACGTTCAAAAAAGTAAAAGTAAAAGTAAAAGTTAGGACTCTGCTCTAGTATAGTGTTTGAGTGTATTGTGTATGGATGGAAATAATACTGTGATTTGTTCTACATTGCTCATAGTACGAATATTAGTTCAGTAATGTAAAAAGCAAGAAGTGATATAAAAAGGCCTGAACTTGAATATATTTTTATGTTTAAACAACTGAATGTAGAATGAATTACAGAAGGTTCTAGAAAATTATTTGAGGAATGATGTTGATGCAGTACCTGTACTTGCAGTTTTTATTGATACAAATGTGTTAATTCTCTCTTCATGCATAAATTTATTATTGCGTAAGACATTCACCCAATCACAGAGTATCACTGTTTTTATTATAAGTAACTCGACACCACGTTTTAGTTGACAGATCTGCTGGCTGAAAGCCAGTATTACAGTAGTTGTATTACATGTTTATTACCTTATAAAAAAATAAAAACATTTTTATTTTAAATTCAGTGCATTAGTATTTGTAAAATGACTCTTAGTGTTCATTAAAAAATGACGATCATTCCACTTGGGACCTGTGGAATGGTACATTAGCTTATTTGTTGTAGTTGTAAATATTTGCCATGTATTGTTGTTTTTCTGACATGTTCCACATCCTGGAGGACCTCCTCACTACGGATCAATTGGAATGAAAGTAAATCTAATCTAATCTAATCTAATCTAAAAAGCCTTGAGAGTTTGTTTTTTACGTACTGGATGGTTTTTTACGTCACTTTTACCCATTTATCTACACCGATTTTTCGAAATGTTTCATGAACTTAATAATTACTGTGTATATTCAATGTTTTGGGCGAACACTGACGAACGTTTGAATGAACAATTGCAATTACGATGCACCAATAGATGGTTTCCAGCTATTGCCGCTTTGCTAAAGTCCTGTAGGAACGTTTCTTTGACGAAGATGAACTACAGATTTCATTCTTGTTGGAATCAATAGAGCCAACATAGTTTGTTCTACATTTTTAATGATTAGTGCTTCAGTAACGTAAGTTTGATGTCTGTTATTCTTTCCATTGACCAGACTTGGATTCTTTTATGTAAGAAGGAATTTTCATGAGGATTTTCTTTTCTAGTGTCGGTCCAAGTCGTTGAAGAAAACTGGACTATTGTTCTTCAACCCAGATGTTGTTCGGACTGCACGTTTGTATCCAGAGGCTTCAAGTGCAAAGTGAAAAGCTGTCTCAGTAACTGTCCTTGGGCGAGAAGTTCAGGTAACACAGTTTCATATTTCGATATACAACAGGGGCAATTCACGTAAGTTTTTTTGCTATGTGATTTTGGAATAGCCAGCTTGACTGTTCAATGGAACAGTGAAAAAAGGTTACAAAACAGACACCAACACCTGTTACATTCCGTACAAGCAAGACGTTGTTAATACATATTGAATCTATTAACGGAAACATTCTTAAGTAAAATAAAAAATTACAGTCAGTGCTACAGCGCTCCCTTGCAACAGAAATGGTCACGAAATGCGTAACACGATAGCTTTCGTCTTAAAGAAGAAATTGTAACACCATGCAGATTGTTACGCGCGTTTCGTCATGATTAATCAAACGTCGTGGACGCGTTAGATTGTTCCATTATATACTGGAAACGACTTTCGTCACTCAATTTGGTTAGCGCTTGCTACTGTACTCAGTTATTACTGTTAATTAATTTACTTGTAAGTGATGACGCTATGTATGGTGCTAAGAAAGCGGTTCGTGATTAATATTCACAAGTGTTGTTTCATAAGTTCACTGTTCGTATAATAGCGCGTAGTTGCCTCGTGAGAGCCCCTCGGGAATGGAAGTGAAAACCGTTGGGAAAGTCGTTTTTAGCACTATTGCCCGAGTTAAATAAAAAAAGTAAACGCCACCCAAGCCTACTGGGGCACTGATATCGACAGGAAAAATTATAAATCCATGACAATCCGACAGCAAACCCGTTCACAAAAGACTAGAGGCAAGCTCTTCATCAGATTCCTCATTGGACACTACATCCAAATTCAAGATGATTAGAGTGCATACTGTCTAAAAATGTGCACAGCACATTTCTGCTGAACCCGACAGTTAACGCACTTTGACAATATCTAAAGAGTGATGAATTTAGTGTTTGTACTTGGAGAGATACAGTTGAAATGTGCCTAGATTACTCTCGAGTGTGAATGTCTTGCATGATCTATCCGGAACACCTGAGGTACTCAAAGGTCCTCAAATACACTCCTGGAAATGGAAAAAAGAACACATTGACACCGGTGTGTCAGACCCACCATACTTGCTCCGGACACTGCGAGAGGGCTGTACAAGCAATGATCACACGCACGGCACAGCGGACACACCAGGAACCGCGGTGTTGGCCGTCGAATGGCGCTAGCTGCGCAGCATTTGTGCACCGCCGCCGTCAGTGTCAGCCAGTTTGCCGTGGCATACGGAGCTCCATCGCAGTCTTTAACACTGGTAGCATGCCGCGACAGCGTCGACGTGAACCGTATGTGCAGTTGACGGACTTTGAGCGAGGGCGTATAGTGGGCATGCGGGAGGCCGGGTGGACGTACCGCCGAATTGCTCAACACGTGGGGCGTGAGGTCTCCACAGTACATCGATGTTGTCGCCAGTGGTCGGCGGAAGATGCACGTGCCCCTCGACCTGGGACCAGACCGCAGCGACGCACGGATGCACGCCAAGACCGTAGGATCCTACGCAGTGCCGTAGGGGACCGCACTGTCACTTCCCAGCAAATTAGGGACACTGTTGCTACTGGGGTATCGGCGAGGACCATTCGCAACCGTCTCCATGAAGCTGGGCTACGGTCCCGCACACCGTTAGGCCGTCTTCCGCTCACGCCCCAACATCGTGCAGCCCGCCTCCAGTGGTGTCGCGACAGGCGTGAATGGAGGGACGAATGGAGACGTGTCGTCTTCAGCGATGAGAGTCGCTTCTGCCTTGGTGCCAATGATGGTCGTATGCGTGTTTGGCGCCGTGCAGGTGAGCGCCACAATCAGGACTGCATACGACCGAGGCACACAGGGCCAACACCCGGCATCATGGTGTGGGAGCGATCTCCTACACTGGCCGTACACCACTGGTGATCGTCGAGGGGACACTGAATAGTGCACGGTACATCCAAACCGTCATCGAACCCATCGTTCTACCATTCCTAGACCGGCAAGGGAACTTGCTGTTCCAACAGGACAATGCACGTCCGCATGTATCCCGTGCCACCCAACGTGCTCTAGAAGGTGTAAGTCAACTACCCTGGCCAGCAAGATCTCCGGATCTGTCCCCCCATTGAGCATATTTGGGACTGGATGAAGCGTCGTCTCACGCGGTCTGCTCGTCCAGCACGAACGCTGGTCCAACTGAGGCGCCAGGTGGAAATGGCATGGCAAGCCGTTCCACAGGACTACATCCAGCATCTCTACGATCGTCTCCATGGGAGAATAGCAGCCTGCATTGCTGCGAAAGGTGGATATACACTGTACTAGTGCCGACATTGTGCATGCTCTGTTGCCTGTGTCTATGTGCCTGTGGTTCTGTCAGTGTGATCATGTGATGTATCTGACCCCAGGAATGTGTCAATAAAGTTTCCCCTTCCTGGGACAATGAATTCACGGTGTTCTTATTTCAATTTCCAGGAGTGTATTATCCACTCACACTAAGGCTGCCTCCTCAAATATTATCCACTCACACTAAGGCTGCCACCTTTTCAGACAAGAGTGGCCTGCAAACTGCCCATTCACTTTACTAAGTGGAGTGTCAATGACAGGATTAGATGCCCTGTACAGAAAAATAAAGGAGAAATCCCAAGGTATTACACTCCTTCCCCCTTACCAAGAAGTATGAAATGCTGACTGGAATTTGTAATGGGATACAAGTGAAAATGAGCCAGTACGACATACTTCTGCTGGCAAGCCTTCAACAGCACGTGTAAGATCAAAACAAGTCGAGGACTTGAGAACAGGGAGGGGCTTCCGTCAGTCGTCGGTAGTTCAGTTGCACAGTGAGTAATGGTATTCATTCATGAGATGGCAGCAAGAGAGCCACGAACACTTAGCGTTGCATGCCCGGAGGACAGGACTGTGCACTACGTTTCTGGAGGCACCTGGGAGAGCTTTTTCGATCCAGACAGTATGTACCAATCTCTAAACGTCAATTACGAACGACAGCACAAGTCTCATAGTACTGTGGTGTCCGAAGAAGGTGGAATTAGGGACAACCAGTATGCAACTTGGGTTAATGGCGCCAGTTCCTCTTGATCTATGAGTACAAGATTTGTCAAACATCTGATGATCGTCGTCAAGTTTGCAGAGGAGCCCAGGTACCTGAGCACGGAATGGGTTTTCCAGTGGCACAACTTATGTAGGGAGATCGATAGGTCATGTTTTGGGCCGGTACCAGGTACGGATGTCTGACACCTGGCGTACCTATCAAGGGTAATATGAGTGCAATGTACTATAGAGGCAAAATCCTCACCCCATGCTAAAGCTTTCCGATCAAAATCTCGGAGGTGTATTTATTTTTTAAGACGAGGCTTCCGAAAATAATTCTCTTAATCAATGTTATTATATTGCCCTGAGATCTAGTGATAAGATCGATTAATTGTTGTTTATTAAATCTAGAAATTTTTTTAATTTGTTTCTTAAATCTATAAAAAAAATTTAATTTTTTTGTTTTACGAGTTTGATGAAATTCTTTTGAAGATTTTTTATTCAATTCATTGTATTATTATTAATATTGTCCTCAGATTTTTTGGCAATATCGATTAACTGTTGTTTATTAAATTTAGAACATTGAAGTTCTTTTAAGGAATTTTTATTCAATTCGTTATCATTATTATTAATATCATCAACAGGATTTAGAATAAGATTGATTAATTTTTCTTTATTAAGTTTAGAAGGATTTTTCAATTTTCTTATTTTACAAATTGTTCTTTTAAATTTTTATATCTTAGTTCCCTCTTCTTCATATCTTTCATATTAAAATAGTCAATAAATTCCCATAGATTTGTCAAGCTACATTTGAATAACATTTTTTGTTAGAATAAGTTTTTCAATCGTCATAATTTAATCCACGTGACTCTTTACAATAATTTTGTAAGTTTTGAAATAGCTCAACTTTTGAGTACATTCTTGATTTGCTTTTTAATGATATACAAAAAATTTAGAATTTAAAAAAAATTAAAGCATTTACAATTCAAATGTTCCTTTGAAAATTTCAATCGATGATATTGCTAGACGAAGTTTGACAGAGCTTATTTATAAAGAGAAAATTTTATTAGCTTTTTATTTTTTATTTAAATGATAGATTGATTTGTGGATATAGATATACATGATCTTAGAGAGCTTATTTATAAAGAAAAATTTATTAGACTTTGATGTTTTAAATAAATGAGATTTTTATTTGTAGATATAGATTCTCACAATCCTAGAGAAAGAATTTATAAAGAAAAACATGTATTAGACTTTTAAAATAATGAAAATTTCGCTTGCAGACATATAAATTTTTGAATAGGGGAAATGGCAAAACTGAAATTTTGGTTTTAAATTGGGAAATTTTTAAAAAACGTGCTCTCTATTCTAGAACTCCCACACATATACTACTTTTACCTGTATACACACCAGACTGCTGCATTTGTATCTTTGCTTGTAAAGATGTTCTGTTAGGAAAGAGACTAACAAACAAGAGTCTGATTCCGATGACACAGAAATTTTGGAGAACATGATCTATAGGACTGTATGTGTCAGTGTATTAATCATGATTTACCTACATTTAAGTAAGTTGAAATTAAATGCTACAATCTTTAGAACACTACAAGTTTCCATCTTGTATGGGGCTGCTGCATTGTGCTCACCATTATAAGAAAATAACTGTAAATTATAATTATAGATAGGTTTGTAATCTAGAGTTAGGAATTTATCATAATATGATCATTTATGATTTCTAATATGTATTCTTTTTGCTATTGCAGCAACACCTTCTGCAGTGCCTTTGTTCTAGTGCATCATGGAGATGGCTTATGGCAAATAATTCGTCGATTCGTTCGATGCAAAACAGCTGAAGAGCTTTTCACATAAAAATGTGAATCTTGCAACACTGTCAGCGGTGTCTGGATATGTAGCAGAGGCATCAGAAATCCATCTGACAGGAAGTTGCAGATACTGCAGCGCTTTGGGATGCAATCCAAATAGTCTTGCTATAATTTCATTGATCTCTCTCATCATTCATGGATGGATGTTACTTCAGTACTGTTATTTTACCACTGACTCTTCAAATCGTTTCATAAAATATTTATTGTTTGTCTAGACATAAAAATCCTAAATCAAAGAGTTAAATTTGTGTGAGAGGCTTTTCTGACTGACAACAGTTCAAAAGAGTCAATGAAAAGTATCCCATACAGGTCACATGTTTTAGTAAAATATTTAGAAACGAATTAAGAACTGCAGTTGAGAATCGTAAGTGGATAATGTTTTAGAGCTATTTAATCTAAAATTGATTAAATGGATCATATTATAAAATGAAAATAATATTTCCAATACTAAAAACTAAGTAAATTCACCATTACGATTCATTGCTGAAGAATATTTTCAAATTCCTGTTTCTCTTTGGTTACACTGCACAGAAGTAAAAAGTGTGACGTTCAGTCGAACGTGCTGAGTATATATAAGAAGTATTCAGAGACATAAGATGAAAGATACTCAGATAACTGAAATATTTATTAATTAATTGAGTGTGTGTGTTGTGCCATATTAATGTAACCATGCAGCTGGTATTTTTAACATCACAGTTTATTTTGCATTTGGAGAACTCATTCTCATAGCACATTTAGTGAAACTTATGACAAAACATATCTTTCAAAGAAGTAGCATAAGTTTAAAATTATTTTGTAGAATGTCGAGGCACATATTTCAATGAAATACTAAACAATTTATTTGCAGAATCAAAAGCTCTAAAGTAAAATTATGCAGATGATACGGTTACAAACTTATTTTGTAACAAATATGTAAATAAATATGTATCTGCTAGTAGCCCAGTGTGTGTTTGTTAACTCTCGCAGTGTGTTATATGATGTAATTGAAAGGAAACAAAACAACTGTAAATGAGAAGCACAAAATTGTCTATGTTCAGTAGTGATATTAAAATTTTGTGCTTTTCGTTTATAACTATGAAATTCTGCTACAAAGAAGCGAAGGAGGAATCAGTTTACAGGAAACGAAATAGCTTGTATAGCCTCATAGATTGGCATATAGATGTAATACATAATGCTTTCTGAGGAGGAATCTGCAGTTTCTATTGTGATGGAAATCTCGAACATTTATCGCGAAACCAAATGCAGGTAAATCGGCTTACAAAATTATTGCCTGTTGCATCAACTGCTATTAAAGAAAACATTACAAACTGTTACATAAAGCACAGCCTTATACAGACTGGATCTATGTGCACGTATGGCCTACACCTATTAAGACCCACACTGCAGAACGTAATTTACTGGAACTCTGAGCAAGTTGCGTAGCATCCACCGTCAAATGCACAAACAAAGCTTACAGGTAGCCAACTCCAGTGGCGTTTATTAAACAAGTTGATAAAATCTAAGAAAAATACAGAAGTTACAGACGTGCAAGGCGAAAAAAATTATGTTAAAGAAAATAATACGCTGTTCCTACAAACTGTCGTGGGAATAATTTCTTTTCAAACTATAGAGTATTTACTGCACTGAAAGAAGACAGTAGGTAATACATTAGTGGTTCAAATGGCTCTGAGCACTATGGGACTTAACAGCTGTGGTCATCAGTCCCCTAGAACTTAGAACTACTTAAACCTAACTAACCTAAAGACATCACACACATCCATGCCTGTGGCAGGATTCGAACCTGCGACCGTAGCAGTCGCGCGGTTCCGGACTGCGCGCCTAGAACCGCGAGACCACCGCGGCCGGCAATACATTAGTGGCAGTAGTACTCTTCATAAGGACAAATCAGATCATGCCCTGATTAAATCGCTTCAGGAATATTCAAATCGAAATTCTCTTCTTATTCTTGCTGTTCATGATCCACAATAGGCAAGTACGCGCTCATCCTCGATGTTTTTTATCTCTGTTGCTCGGTGTCATTCCCTTCGACAGAACTTCACGTTATCATAAAATGAGGGGAAGTCGTGCATGTCATCTGTTAATACATATTCTTCTTTCCTCGTGTTATGACCGGCCATTTTATATTAATGTATCTTTGTACTTTTTTAAATGTTCCAAAAAGACAGCGATTTAGGCATTTTACACAGCTATAGTTTTGTCAAACGGTTTCTGGCGAATTGTCACGTTTCATTTGGTTTTCTGGTTTTTTAAATTTTATTTTAAGACTAGCGACCTGCCTCGCTTAGCACCAATAGGGAGGCCACACGGGAATAGGATTTCTTTTTTTTTAAAATATTTATCCTAGGTTCAGAACTCAAATATCCAATAGGCCAAAGAAGTTCGATATAGCCCTCAAAAATTCACGAGAAATCGACTTTGGTGTTTCTCGACCATCATTAATACCTTGGAACAAGGATACTTTCTTGATGGCGTGCATATCTGCGCGGTAAAATGCTCGCCTGCAACAAAGCAGAAAAGGTTAGTTTACCAATTGTGGTAAACTTTTAAATAAATGTGCGTATTCTACGAACATTTAAGTGAATAATTTACTAAAAGATTGAAAAAATTAATATGTAATGTTTCTTTTAATTTAAGCAGATTTTATCAATAATCTTTTATTAAAGATCAGTAATTGTTTATATTTGCGACGAAAACTGAATCTTCTGTGCAATATGTAACTATACATAAGAATATGTGCGTTTTTCATAAAAATGACAATTATAGAGACGTTACTTAACGTATATTTGATTCGTTTTATAATTAAATGATGTAAGTATTCGATATGAACTAAAAGAAAAAGAAACAAAGGAAAATAACGACTAAAATTAGGTTCGATCCAGTGACACTTTCACGGAAATGCTTGTAGGACACGCACCCACGTTTAAAAATTTGCATTGGTCAGGAATCGAACCCAAGCCTCATACAGGGCAGGTGAGCATTGTACCACAAAACCACGCCGTCTGTCGAACAGCCGACCTTTCTTTGCTGTATTAAAGACGCTCGGAAAACTTCAGAGTCAGTTTTCTTGAGACCTTTTGAGAGTTGCACAGAATTGCTGTGGACTATTGATATTTTAGTTCTGAACTTCACATGCCGTAAATATGTACTGATCAACCAGAACGTTATGGCCACCACCCACCTAATCGCCTGTATGTCCACATATGGCACAGATAATAGCGGCGACGTGTCGTGACATGGAAGCATTGAGACCTTGGTAGGTCGCCAGAGGCAGTTGGCACCACATCTGCACACCCAAGTCACCTAATTCCCGTAAATTCCGGAGAGGGAGCAACAATCTCTGACGACAGGTTCAATGACATTCCAGATGTGTTCGATCGGCTTCAGATCTGGTGAGCTGGGGGCCACCACATCAATCGGAACTCGCCATTGTGTTCATCGAACCACTCCATCACATTCCTGGCTTGTAACATGGCGCATTATCTTCTTGAAAAATATCACTGCCGTCAGGAAACACGATCGTCATGAAGGGGTGTACATGGTCTGCAACCAGTGTACGATACTCCTTGGCCGTCATGGTGCCTTGCATCACCTCCACTGGATACATGAAAGTTCCCCAGAGCATAATGGAGCCGCCGCCATCATGTCTCTGTACCGCAGTACTGGTGTCAAGGAACTGTTCCCCTGGAAAGAAGGTATCGGGTTTCGTCTGACCACGCAACGTCCTGCCACTGCGACAACGAACAGTGCCGATGGTCACGTGCCCATTTCAGTCGTAGTAGAAGTAATTTTGGCGATCCCCAACGAGTGTTATAGACCCTCTGCTGTTCCATAGCTACATAGACGATTTAGGAGGAAATCTGAGCAGCCGTCTTATGTTTTTTGCAGATGATGCTGCCGTTTATTGTCTAGAAAAGTCATCAGAAAATCAAAACCAATTGCAAAACGATTTAGGTAAGATATCTGTATAATGCGAAAATTGGGAATTGACCCTTAATAATGAAAAGTGTGAGGTCATCCACACGTGTCCTAAAACTTTGGTTGCACGTTAAACAATCACATCTAAAGGCCTTAAATTCAGCTAAATTCTTAGGAGTTACAATTACAAACAACTTAAAGTGGAAAGAAAACATAGAAAATGTTGTGGGGGAGACGAATCAAAGACTGCAATTTAATGGCGGAACACTTAGAAGATGTAACGGATTCAGTGTAGAGACTGAATAGATTAGGCTTGTCCTTCTTCACTGCTGCGAGGTGTGGGATCTTTATCAGATAGGATTAATGGAGTATATCGAGAAAATTCAAAGAAGAGCAGCACGTTTTGTATTATCGAGATATAGGGGAGAGAGTGTCACGGACATGATACAGGATTTGGGGTGGACATAATTAAAACAGAGGCCTTTCTCGTTGCGGTGGAAGCTTCTCACGTAATTTTAATCACCGATTTTCTCCTCCGAATGCGAAAATACACTCCTGGAAATGGAAAAAAGAACACATTGACATCGGTGTGTCAGACCAACCATACTTGCTCCGGACACTGCGAGAGGGCTGTACAAGCAATGATCACACACACGGCACAGCGGACACACCAGGAACCGCGGTGTTGGCCGTCGAATGGCGCTAGCTGCGCAGCATTTGTGCACCGCCGCCGTCAGTGTCAGCCAGTTTGCCGTGGCATACGGAGCTCCATCGCAGTCTTTAACACTGGTAGCATGCCGCGACAGCGTCGACGTGAACCGTATGTGCAGTTGACGGACTTTGAGCGAGGGCGTATAGTGGGCATGCGGGAGGCCGGGTGGACGTACCGCCGAATTGCTCAACACGTGGGGCGTGAGGTCTCCACAGTACATCGATGTTGTCGCCAGTGGTCGGCGGAAGGTGCACGTGCCCGTCGACCTGGGACCGGACCGCAGCGACGCACGGATGCACGCCAAGACCGTAGGATCCTACGCAGTGCCGTAGGGGACCGCACCGCCACTTCCCAGCAAATTAGGGACACTGTTGCTCCTGGGGTATCGGCGAGGACCATTCGCAACCGTCTCCATGAAGCTGGGCTACGGTCCCGCACACCGTTAGGCCGTCTTCCGCTCACGCCCCAACATCGTGCAGCCCGCCTCCAGTGGTGTCGCGACAGGCGTGAATGGAGGGACGAATGGAGACGTGTCGTCTTCAGCGATGAGAGTCGCTTCTGCCTTGGTGCCAATGATGGTCGTATGCGTGTTTGGCGCCGTGCAGGTGAGCGCCACAATCAGGACTGCATACGACCGAGGCACACAGGGCCAACACTCGGCATCATGGTGTGGGGAGCGATGTCCTACACTGGCCGTACACCACTGGTGATCGTCGAGGGGACACTGAATAGTGCACGGTACATCCAAACCGTCATCGAACCCATCGTTCTACCATTCCTAGACCGGCAAGGGAACTTGCTGTTCCAACAGGACAATGCACGTCCGCATGTATCCCGTGCTACCCAACGTGCTCTAGAAGGTGTAAGTCAACTACCCTGGCCAGCAAGATCTCCGGATCTGTCCCCCATTGAGCATGTTTGGGACTGGATGAAGCGTCGTCTCACGCGGTCTGCACGTCCAGCACGAACGCTGGTCCAACTGAGGCGCCAGGTGGAAATGGCATCGCAAGCCGTTCCACAGGACTACATGCAGCATCTCTAGGATCGTCTCCATGGGAGAATAGCAGCCTGCATTGCTGCGAAAGGTGGATATACACTGTACTAGTGCCGACATTGTGCATGCTCTGTTGCCTGTCTCTATGTGCCTGTGGTTCTGTCAGTGCGATCATGTGATGTATCTGACCCCAGGAATGTGTCAATAACGTTTCCCCTTCCTGGGACAATGAATTCACGGTGTTCTTATTTCAATTTCCAGGAGTGTATATTGTTGACTCCGATCTACATAGGGAGAAACGATCATCATAATAAAATAAGGGCAATCAGAGATCGTACAGGAACATATAGATGTTGGTTTTCTCTGCACGCTGTTCGAGAGTGCAATAATAGAAAATTATTATGAAGGTGGGTTCGATGAACCCTCTGCCAGGCACTTAAGTGTGATTTACAAAGTATTCATGTAGATGTAGATGTAGTGCCGATGTCGTGGTGTTAAAATTGGCACATGCATCGGTCGTCGGCTGCGGAGGCCCAGCGTCAGGAGTGTTTGGTGCACTGCGTGTTCAGACACACTTGTAGTCTGCCCAACATTGAAGTCTGATGACAGTTCCGCTACAGTTCGCAGCTCGTCCTGTTTCACCAGTCTGCCCAGCCTACGACGTCCGAAATCTGTAACGAGGGATGGACGCCCAACCCCACGACGTCTGGACGTAGTTTCACCTCGTTTTCGCCACATGCCGAAGACACTCACCACAGCATTCCTCGAACACCCGACAAGTCGCGTAGTTTCCGAAACGCTGGTGCTGAGCCTCCGGGCCATCGCAGTCTGCTCTCGGTCAAACTCAGATCGCGTGCCTTACCCATTCTACATATAGGGTGTTTCAAAAATGACCGGTATATTTGAAACGGTAATAAAAACTAAACGAGCAGTGATAGAAATACACCGTTTGTTGCAATATGCTTGGGACAACAGTACATTTTCAGGCAGACAAACTTTCGAAATTACAGTAGTTACAATTGTCAACAACAGATGGCGCTGCGGTCTGGGAAACTCTATAGTACGATATTTTCCACATATCCACCATGCGTAGCAATAATATGGCATAGTCTCTGAATGAAATTACCCGAAACCTTTGACAACGTGTCTGGCGGAATGGCTTCACATGCAGATGAGATGTACTGCTTCAGCTGTTCAATTGTTTCTGGATTCTGGCGGTACACCTGGTCTTTCAAGTGTCCCCACAGAAAGAAGTCACAGGGGTTCATGTCTGGCGAATAGGGAGGCCAATCCACGCCGCCTCCTGTATGTTTCGGATAGCCCAAAGCAATCACACGATCATCGAAATATTCATTCAGGAAATTAAAGACGTCAGCTGTGCGATGTGGCCGGGCACCATCTTGCATAAACCACGAGGTGTTCGCAGTGTCGTCTAAGGCAGTTTGTACCACCACAAATTCACGAAGAATGTCCAGATAGCGTGATGCAGTAATCGTTTCGGATCTGAAAAATGGGCCAATGATTCCTTTGGAAGAAATGGCGGCCCAGACCAGTACTTTTTGAGGATACAGGGACGATGGGACTGCAACATGGGGCTTTTCGGTTCCCCCTATGCGCCAGTTCTGTTTATTGACGAAGCCGTCCAGGTAAAAATAAGCTTCGTCAGTAAACCAAATGCTGCCCACATGCATATCGCCGTCATCAATCCTGTGCACTATATCGTTAGCGAATGTCTCTCATGCAGCAATGGTAGCGGCGCTGAGGGGTTGCCGTGTTTGAATTTTGTATGTATAGAGGTGTAAACTCTGGCGCATGAGACGATACGTGGACGTTGGTGTCATTTGGACCGCAGCTGCAACACGGCGAATGGAAACCCGAGGCCGCTGTTGGATCACCTGCTGCACTAGCTGCGCGTTGCCCTCTGTGGTTGCCGAACGCGGTCGCCCTACCTTTCCAGCACGTTCATCCGTCACGTTCCCAGTCCGTTGAAATTTTTCAAACAGATCCTTTATTGTATCGCTTTTCGGTCCTTTGGTTACATTAAACCTGCGTTGAAAACTTCGTCTTGTTGCAACAACACTGTGTTCTAGGCGGTGGAATTCCAACACCAGAAAAATCCTCTGTTCTAAGGAATAAACCATGTTGTCCACAGCACACTTGCACGTTGTGAACAGCACACGCTTACAGCAGAAAGACGACGTACAGAATGGCGCACCCACAGACTGCGTTGTCTTCTATATCTTTCACATCACTTGCAGTGCCATCTGTTGTTGAAAATTGTAACTATTGTCATTTCGAAAGTTTGTCCGCCTGAAAATGTACTGTTGTCCCAAGCATATTGCAACAAACGGTGTATTTCTATCGCTGCTCGTTTAGTTTTTGTTGCCGTTTCAAATATACCGGTCATTTTTGAAACACCCTGTACACACACCACGATCACTGATGTTACATGCACCGTGCGTGTGTCTGACTAGCAGTCTTTCTTCGGCTGGTGACCCTGCCATCGCCTGGACGGGTCGATGTTGTGGCTGATCACTGTAAAAAAAAAAATACAAAACTCCCATTGCTGTGTGGTTTTCTTGTCAGTATCTACGGCTCGACGACTTGCCTGGCGCAGCTATAGTAAATAATGCACACAGACCTCACTCGTTTTTTTTTTTCTTTATTGTTATTTTAAAACCCGTACAAAACAGGCAGGCTGTCAGCAGCATGGTACGCCGCTCTTCAGCCGTAGAGGAGATAAGAAAGAACAGAAAGAATACACAAATGTGACATAACGGTGTTTAATAAAAAGGAGACACATAAAGACAAACACGGAGCCGTTCACACTCGACGATAATTCACAACAAACTGTTGTCACGACGCACGAACACTGAAGAAGACAATGGCACTGGTGAACAATGGAGTGTGACGACGAAACTGAACACTAAACACGACGGCACACACGATACACTGATGGCGATGACCTCCGGCGCGCGAATGTTCACTCAGCGTGTACGAGTCCGGGGACCTGCCAAGAGTGGAGGTGAAGGAGGAGGAAGGGGAGATGGGAGAAGGGAGAGCAGAGATGCCATGGGCAAAGGAGAGAGGGGGAGGGAGGAAGGGGGAGGGGAAGCCCGGAGGAGAGGGTAGGAGGGAGGGGGGAAAGAAAAGAGAAGGGAGGGGAAAGGGGGGGAGGGAGGGTGCCTAAAGGAAAGGACACAGGAGGTGAGGGGGGAGGATCAAAGTTGATAGGAGGGGTAGATGCAGGGGAGGAGGACATCATCAGGGAGGGGGAGCTGGCGGAAGCCACCTTGGGAGAGGGTAAGGAGGGTGGAGAGATGGAGACCAGGTGGGATGTGGGAATACAGGCGCGGCAGCGGGCGGGGGTGGGAGAGGATCGGGGACACGAGCGGGTGAGGAGGATCAAGTTTACGGTAGGTGTACAGGATCCGTATCCTTTCAAGGAAAAGGAGGAGGTGGGGGAAGGGGAAGAGATCATACAGGATCCGCGTGGGGGAGGGGAGACGGATGCGATAGGCAAGGCGGAGAGCATGGCGTTCAAGGATTTGGAGGGATTTATAAAAGGTAGGGGGCGCGGAGATCCAGGCGGGATGGGCGTAACAAAGTATAGGGCGGATGAGGGATTTATAGGTGTGGAGGATTGTGGAGGCGTCCAAACCCCACGTACGGACAGAAAGGAGCTTGAGGAGACGGAGGCGGGAACGTGCCTTGGCTTGGATTGTCCGGAGATGGGGAGTCCAGGAGAGGCGACGGTCGAGGGTGAGGCCAAGGTACTGAAGGGTGGGAGTGAGGGCGATAGGACGGCCATAGACGGTGAGATAGAAATCAAGGAGGCGGAAGGAAGGGGTGGTTTTGCCTACAATGATCGCCTGGGTTTTGGAGGGATTGACCTTAAGCAACCACTGGTTGCACCAAGCAGTGAAACGGTCAAGTTGGGATTGGAGAAGGCATTGGGAGCGTTGCAGGGTGGGGGCAAGGGCAAGGAAGGCAGTGTCATCGGCAAACTTTAGAAGGTGGACTGGGGGTGACGGCGGCGGCATGTCCGCCGTGTACAAAAGGTACAGAAGGGGGGAGAGGACGGAGCCTTGGGGCACACCGGCGGAGGGGAAAAAGGTGTAGGAATCTGTGTTATGGATGGTGACATAGGAAGGACGGCGGGAGAGAAAGGAGCCGATCAGACGGACGTAGTTAATGGGAAGGGCAAAGGTTTGGAGCTTGAAGAGGAGACCGGAATGCCAGACGCGGTCATAAGCGCGTTCGAGGTCAAGGGAGAGGAAGATTGCGGAGCGACGGGAGTTAAGCTGTTCGGAAAGGAGATGAGTGAGGTGAAGGAGAAGATCGTCAGAAGAGAAGGACGGCCGAAAGCCACACTGGGTGACGGGAAGGAGGCGGTGCTGGCGGAGATGCTGGTGGATGCGGCGGGTGAGGATAGATTCCAGGACCTTGCTGAAGACCGAGGTAAGGCTGATAGGACGGTAAGAGGAGACGGCGGACGGCGGTTTGCCAGGTTTAAGGAACATGAGGATATGGGAGGTTTTCCACAGGTCGGGGTAGTAACCGGTGGACAGGACTACATTGTAGAGCCTGGCCAGGGTGGAGAGGAAAGAGACAGGAGCTTCACGAAGGTGACGGTAGGTGGCACGATCGTGACCAGGAGCAGTGTTGCGTTTTGTGCGGAGTGTATCAATGAGATCCTGTGTAGTGATAGGGGCATTGAGTTCCGTGTGTGTAATGTTGTCCAAGTACTGGAAACCAGGAGCGAGGGGAGGGACAGAGGTGTCAGTTCGATCGCGGATATCCGGGAAGAGGGAGTAATCGAACTGGGGATCATCGGGGATGGAGAAAACATCGGAGAGGTAGGAGGCAAAGTGATTGGCCTTACTAAGGGCGTCAGGGAAGGGGTGATCATCGTGGAGAAGAGGATAGTAGGGGGAGGGTTTAGTTCCGGTAAGGCGACGGAAGGCTGACCAGAACTTGGACGAGTTGATTGGTAGGGTTGCAACCTCACTCGTGAATCTGTCTATTTATGAATGAAAACCGTATCAAAATCTGTACAGTAATCCCTGTGATTACGCTTCGCATACAGACATAAAAACGTGGTGGGGTACTTTAAGGGCTTATGAATCTGTATAGATTCTGGTTAACCTTCACTTCTCTCTGGAGTTGCATCAGATGTTTACCTTGCTGGTTTTCCCGCCACATTCCGCCTCCTCTGTGGCTGACCACATCACAGCTCCCACAACTGCCACCAGATGTCACTCCAAACTACAATTAAACATGGGACATATAACTACACATATCTTACACATAGATCATTCCTATTATTATAAATTATACACACAAACGTATCTCATGAGTCAGTCTGTCTACTTGTGGAAATCTTATCAAAATCCCTACAGTAGTTCCTGAGATTTTTTTAAATATCTGGATATTTAGTGATGTAGATATATGTGTGCGTATGAGTAAATATTTATGCTGCTAGAATATACGTACATAATGAATGTGTTTTTATTTCTTGTCGTATGTCGAATCTTAGTTTTAAAAAATTGTTACAAGATCTTAACACAGTTGTACGAACAGTATTTTTGGTCTTGTCTTCTTCTTGAGGGACTACAAATTTTTTGGGTTCTATACACGTGAGCGCACCACAAACAGTTGTCCAAGAGAAAAACACATTTTTCTTCTAAAAATTCTCCAGAAACTTTGAGTGTGTGTCCTTGGGCTTTATTTGTGGTCATTCCAAAAGCAATTTTTAGCGGGAATTGCAATCTTTTAAACAGAAAAGACAAAGCCGTCGGTATAATTGAAATAGTTGGAATCAAAACATTTTCACCTTTCGCTGAGCCGCTAATTATAGTAGCTCTAATAATACTATATTTTACCCCAGATGTGTAATTTGTAAATGCGTACCTTTAAACAGTCTGCTCGCATCACTAATTCTGATTAATAAGACTGGAACACCAGCCTTTAACCTCAGTTTACGAAAAGACACTCCTGATAATTCCAAAGAGTTATGAAACTCTACTGTATAAGAGGTGACTTGTTCAGTGTCTATAATATTATCGGCAGAGTGGTGCTCTACAATACCTTCTTCTACTTGTGACATAATATTTTCGTTTTTCTGTGCTACAAATTCATTAGTCGGCGCCAAAATTGTCCTTTAGCACAGACATTCTTTTATTTCCCCTATTTTCTTGAGGTTCAGGATAAACTTTGCTCACCAAATTTGCTGTACTGTGAGAAATATTACAGAATTCACGATGATGTAATCATGTCCTTGGCATCTGTATCGACACGATCTTCGCCGATTTTCAGAAGAGCGTCCACATATTATCCAGATTCTGTGTCACTGTGTAGTTGCACGCGTATTTTTCTTGTGAAACTTAGTTTTTCACATGTTGCCATAAGGCTGACGCCTTTAAAGATGCATTATTTCGTCTGCCAGAGCGCCTTTATTTGTCACGGTCAGAGTTTGTCTAAAATCTCCAGCAATAATACGACCTCCACTCCTACGATTGTTTGGTTACTTTTAGAATCTTGCATGGTACAATATAGTGTTTCATTTGCTCTTTTGTAAGACACTGTACATTCGTCTCCAACCAACAGCTTACACTGCTGCAATATTCGTCCACGATCGCTATTATTATTATTATTGGCGTTACAAATAGGTAAGTCTTCGTGAGTTAAGCTCAACGGCAGTCTAAGTACTTAATGCGGCATTCGGCCACCATTGAGTACGTGTACATAAAATGTATCCGCAATTTTGAATATGGACAGCAGTCAGCTATATAATGGAGCGACGGCAATGAAAATCTGTGTCCTCGGAGTCTTTCGCGACGGCATACATGAATAAAACGTTCTCGGTTTTCCAGCCGCGTCAATTCGAATAAAATCCTCGAGCCTTCGATGGCCATCTCCGTCATCGTCGTCAGGAGTTCACTGAAGAGACCAAACGGACTGTATTCCTGCCATACTGTGAAGCAACTAGCAGTAAGTTAGGACGTCTGCTGCAGAAACATGGGCTAAGACCAGTGTTATGGCTTGCCCCCAAGATACGAGATATGTTGCGCCCTGTTAAAGACGACATTGCTCTTCGAGTATCCGGTGTGCATGGTGTACCCTGTGAATGTATATTGGACAAACAATTCGCACGGTTGCGGAGCGTTGTACTGGGCACAAGCGCCATATAAAATAAAGAGAGCTTGACAAGTCGGCCATAGCGGAGAGTTGCCTAGAAAACGGGCATAAAATACAGTTCGAAAATACAAAACTGTTGGCTCATACGTCTACATATTGGGACTCCGTTATAAAGGAAGCGACCGAGATTGGTTTAAACAACAAAAATTTCAATAGAGACCAGGGATACACACTCAGCAAGGCATGGGGACGGGCGTTGGACATCGAAAGAAAGCAGAGACAGAGGCGCGACGCGGGAGCGACTGTTTCAAACGTGGCGCCTGCCCCTGGCGCCACTTGACGTCACCGGTGCTGCCACAGGCAATAGCTCCGCTAGCTGCCCGAGTCGACTAACGCGCGCGCGCCGCATTGGATCGATCTGATTGGCTGATGATGATGTCATCATGCCTATATAACCGAGAAACCGTAGCAGCCTCTGCCGCCTCCCGTCCCCCACGCGGATCCTCTATGATCTCATTCCTTTCCCCTATCTGCTCCTATACCTCGAACATATCCGCATCCTCTACACCTCCCGCCGTCTTGAACTCCTCACCCCCCTGGTTGCTCCTCTCCTCTCCCATCCCCGCCCCCTGCCACGTCTTCACCGTTGTGTCCCCCCTACCCTCCATCTCTACACCCTACATCTCCTTTCCCAAGGTGGCTTCCATCAGCTCCCCCTCCCAGATGATGCCCTCTCTCCCTCCATTTATCCTTCCTATCAACTCTGATCCTCAACCCCCCTGCTTTCCTCTGTCCTTTCCCTGGGCTCCCTCTTCCTCCCCCCTTCCATCCTGTGTTTTCTCCCCGCCTATCATCTCCTTTCTCTCCCCCTCCCCCCCCCCCGAGTCCTTTTCTACTCCCCTCCTCTGCCTTCCCCAATCCCTGGCTCGTCTGCTCAGCACCCCCCACTCCTCTTATGGATCCTCCTCTTCCATTGGCTCATTTCCCCCCTCCCCCTTCACTTTTCCTCTCCTTCCCCCCCCCTTTTTCCCGTCATCTGACCAGTTTCCCCCCACCTGCTCTCAGGTGGTGTATGTCGTATTTGTGCCAACTTTTAGCGCAGTGTTTAAGTGAGTGTTTGGTGTTGTGCGTCCTTCCACAGTGTTGTGAACAGAAATCATGCTGTCGCTGGGTGTGCTTTTTATATCTCTTGCGAACAGAATCCAGACTGTCGCCGTGTTTTTTTAATTGTCTGTCTATTGTTTTTCTGCTTCCTGTGTGTTTTATTAGCTTCATCGACCCTGTGTTTTATGTTTTACGCTCCAGAATTTTCTGCCATTTTTACCTTTAAGTCACCGATTTTATCGCCAACTGTTATTATTTTTTATTATCTTCATCTTTTTAAAACAAATTCTGTAGGCTGAAGAGCGGCGTAATAAGCTGCTGCCAGCCCGCCCCCTTTAGGGGGAATCGAAACCCAATAAAGGGAAAAAAAACAGCCCCTGCAGTCAGTGAGTTCCTGACGACGATGGCAAAGGTGGTCATGGAAAGCTCGAGGATTTTATTCGAATTGATGCGGCTGGAAAACCGAGAACATTTTATTAATGAAAATTTGGGTCGAACCAGAACTCGACCCCGGATTTGCGGAGGTCATCTTACTACTAGGCTATCCGAGCACGACCGACGGCCAGAGCTAAACTCCCAAATGTCGCCAACCACCTCTCTACAACTTGTACTCTTACATCCATTATGTATATTCCCGTGCAAGCGAGATATTTTATTTCAAAGTCGCTTGCCCGGTGTCGGCGGATAAATACGATATTGCAGTGCCTGTGTTATTCCGAATTACGATGCAATGTTCCTTTGGGCATGCATGCCTGTACGGGAATATGATGATGATGATGATGAGGTCCCATACTCCGAGGAGCGTAGGGGACGATGCGGGAGACCCGCACCGCTGTACTAGGCAAGGTCCTAGTGGAGGTGGTTTGCCATTGCCTGCCTCCGACCGTAATGGGGGTGAATGATGATGAAGACGACACAACAACACCCAGTCATCTCGAAGCAGCAAAATTCGCTGACCCCGCCGAGAATCGAACCCGGAACCCTGGCAGCGAGTTTTACCAGGCCAGTCTAATAGTAAGATGACCACTCGCGATAAGCGAGAAATCTGGGTTCGAGTCCCAGTGCAGCACAAATTTTTACTGTCGTCATTCCATTATAGAGCTGATGTTTGTCCGTATTCGCAATTACGAATACATTTCATGTATTTCAGAGCGGCTGTAGTCGCCGCAGTACTTGTTTTTTTGGACATACATGCATGTCCAAAAGAACATTGCATCGTAATTCAGAGTAACGCAGGCACTGCAATAACATTTGTACCACTGAGTAGCGTGACAGCTGTTCTAGAGGAGGCTACTACAAGAGCAACTCTTTTATTTTTCCGAATTTGGACCAAGAGTAAATTTAAAAGAAAATTCTTACCAGTTCCTCGCCGAGCAACTAAAAAGAACAAACCACCTTCATCACAATCAGTTTGTTGCATAACATTGCTGAAAACTGTTGTCTGTTCTGGATTCAATTCGGAGCATATTCGTTGACTTGCTGTTGCAATGACACAGTGTCGTAGCTCATTCCTCGTAGTAAATCACTACTAACTTCCCCAATTCTAGCCGGCCGAAGTGGCCGAGCGGTTCTAGGCGCTACAGTCTGGAACCTTGCGACCGCTACGGTCGCAGGTTCGAATCCTGCCTCGGACATGGATGTGTGTTATGTCGTTAGGTTAGTTAGATTTAAGTAGTTCTAAGTTCCAGAGGACTGATGACCTCAGAAGTTAAGTCCCATAGTGCTCAGAGCCATTTTGAACCGACACTCCTCGAGATAGCGAATGGAATCTGGCACCTGGAAGTAATACTCAAGGCATTTACGGAAGGTGTCATCTTGCCCTTACCGAAAAAGGTAACAGCAGGAAGGGCGAAAACATGCGACCCATCACACTCCTGAATGCCGATTACAAAATCGTTACCAGATCGATAAAGCTATGGATGCAAACCGTTATGTACAAGGTTTTAGGCAGTTACCAGTACAGTGCAGTGCAAGGCCGAAGTGCAATCTCAGCTGCCTGCGATTTGAGGGACATCATCTGTTCATATGCTGAAACCAAAGGACAGGGCGCTCTGATCTTTCTAGATTTTGAGAAGGCTTATGACCGTGTACGTCATGACTTCCTCTTTAAAACCATGAAGAAACTAGGATTTGGACCTCATCGCATAGAATTAATTCCCAAACTTATCACAAATGCCTCTTCACGGATTCTCATTAATGGCCGTTTTACAAAAGAAGTTTTCATTGGGCAATCCATCCGCCAAGGATGTCCTCTGTCAATGATTATGTACGCCATTGCAGTAGAGCCGCTACTGAACAACTTAGCGCATAGCGGGATCGAGCTTAGCGTCGAGTCTATCACTATCCCATGCATTGCGTATGCTGACGATGTATGCGTAACTGTGTCATCATCTCAACAACTTCTGTCCGCAGAAACTCTTTTACAAACATTCACGTTTCATTCAGGAGCAATACTAAATAGAACTAAAACCACAGCTTTGCAGATCGGAGGCGGTATCGGAGACATATCCCATGTTACCTGGTGCAAGGTCAAGGATTATCACACAACTCTCGGTGTTACCTTTGAGGCCAAACCAGACAAATTCCTGACGAGGAACTGGTCACACATGGTTAATAAATTACGTGTTGCTTTGGTACTTCACTCCGACCGTGACTTGAACATACTACAGAAAGTTAAGGCCATAGAGATCGCCATTACAAGCAAGATGAATTATTTGGCGCAAATTCTTCCAATTTCCGACCATCTAGCCAAGAGTATACACAAACCGTTACGTTGGTTTCTTTTTAGAGGGTACGTTTTCAACGTTCAATTCGATACCTTAACTTTACCTTCGCCCAAAGGTGGCTTTAACCTCATTAAGGTACACAAAAAATGTGTCACCCTGCTCCTAAATCGCAGTATCAGGACCAGTATCATCACAAACCTCATTCAGCGGTGAAAGCCTCATAGCCTTGACCCACCCGTTAATATCACCGGCATTCCACTTTCTTACCGACATGTGCGACTATACTACGTGGAAATGAGCTACATTCAACACAACATCGTCGATAACGGAAGCCTGACGAACAGGAAACTTAATGAGCTTCTCAGGACAACAAACCACAGAAATCGTCTCGAAGAACAACACCCACATACACATTGGAGTATAATATGGCGGAATGTGCACAACGACATGTTACCATCACGCGTCGTAGCCGACTGGTATCTAACAGTCAACGATAAAGTAGCAACGAATGAAAAACTACGTAAGATAGGCCTTCATCCAACGCCTAACTGTGACGCATGCGGAAGAGTCGATACGCTTATTCATAGGCTCACGTGCGGACATGCAAAAGAAATTACAACATTTCTTCGTCAACGATTGTCGATGATAGACCGTACGACGCCCAGTGGTGTAGACCTTTCAGAGATCATTCAGCCACAAAAACTGAGATATCCACGAGCATAAAACAACGCTGCAACGTGGATCATGGGCCAAACAGCATCGTTTATTATGCAGAATAGGAATGCTACTTTCCTAGACTATTATTCTTACATAGAAATTGAACACTTTAAAATGAGCCAACATTGTGACTACAGGAGGATATTTGGAAACATGCTGAAAATCATAATTAACGGGTAAATACTTCAAATCCAATATTTCGGATAGCAGAGGTTGCCAGTGATCTGTATGTATGAATCTTAATTGCTTCCTGGGACTTTAGTTCTTGTCGGAATTTTAAGGTAATATCCAGACGCTCACCAATGCAGAAGGAATTTTTTTCTTTCCCATTTTTGTTCTAACATTTTCCTTCTCACACAGAGCAGCGGAGCAACTTCCCTTCAACAATGAAGTGATAGTCCTTTGTGTACCGTAAAATTTTCTGTTTCCAACTCAGCAAAAAAAAAAGTTGGTAGAGCACTTGTCCGCGAAAGGCACAGGCCCCGAGTTCGAGTCTCGGTCTGGCACACAGTTTTAATATGCCAGGAAGTTTCATATCAGCGCACCTTCCGCTGCAGAGTGAAAATCTCAAACTGCAAGCCTGCAAACTGATAGGAAACAGGGGACCAGCCAACTATTACCGACAACAATGTTACTGTTGTTTCGAAGCTTTATCGTTGCTGTCCGACCTCCGTCATCTGGTACTCTTCGTCGGTACAGAGGATATACGTTTGCACTGTGTATATTCTCCTTAATAAAGACTACTTGAAAACTTTTTCGTGCTTTTTCCATCTTTCACGCAAAGTGATTGAGGCTGTTAAAGGCACACGGACCGTAGATCGAACCGCGCGACCGCTACGGTCGCAGGTTCGAATCCTGCCTCGGGCATGGATGTGTGTGACGTCCTTAGGTTAGTTAGGTTTAAGTAGTTCTAAGTTCTAGGGGACTGATGACCTCAGCAGTTAAGTCCCATAGTGCTCAGAGCCATTTGAACTATTTTCGGACCGTGGGTCATATTTTTTATAATAGTTTCGTGTAGAACCTTGTCAATGGTTGAATCAGGTATTTGTGCGCTGATGATGTTATCAGTTTGATTAGGTCTCAATTTGTCTTTTAACCAAAGTAAAATATACACTCCTGGAAATTGAAATAAGAACACCGTGAATTCATTGTCCCAGGAAGGGAAAACTTTATTGACACATTCCTGGGGTCAGATACATCACATGATCACACTGACAGAACCACAGGCACATAGGCACAGGCAACAGAGCATGCACAATGTCGGCACTAGTACAGTGTATATCCACCTTTCGCAGCAATGCAGGCTGCTATTCTCCCATGGAGACGATCGTAGAGATGCTGGATGTAGTCCTGTGGAACGGCTTGCCATGCCATTTCCACCTGGCGCCTCAGTTGGACCAGCGTTCGTGCTGGACGTGCAGACCGCGTGAGACGACGCTTCATCCAGTCCCAAACATGCTCAATGGGGGACAGATCCGGAGATCTTGCTGGCCAGGGTAGTTGACTTACACCTTCTAGAGCACGTTGGGTGGCACGGGATACATGCGGACGTGCATTGTCCTGTTGGAACAGCAAGTTCCCTTGCCGGTCTAGGAATAGTAGAACGATGGGTTCGATGACGGTGTGGATGTACCGTGCACTATTCAGTGGCCCCTCGACGATCACCAGTGGTGTACGCCAGTGTAGGAGATAGCTCCCCACACCATGATGCCGGGTGTTGGCCCTGAGTGCCTCGGTCGTATGCAGTCCTGATTGTGGCGCTCACCTGCACGGCGCCAAACACGCATACGACCATCATTGGCACCAAGGCAGAAGCGACTCTCATCGCTGAAGACGACACGTCTCCATTCGTCCCTCCATTCACGCCTGTCGCGACACCACTGGAGGCGGGCTGCACGATGTTGGGGCGTGAGCGGAAGACGGCCTAACGGTGTGCGGGACCGTAGCCCAGCTTCATGGAGACGGTTGCGAATGGTCCTCGCCGATACCCCAGGAGCAACAGTGTCCCTAATTTGCTGGGAAGTGGCGGTGCGGTCCCCTACGGCACTGCGTAGGATCCTACGGTCTTGGCGTGCATCCGTGCGTCGCTGCGGTCCGGTCCCAGGTCGACGGGCACGTGCACCTTCCGCCGACCACTGGCGACAACATCGATGTACTGTGGAGACCTCACGCCCCACGTGTTGAGCAATTCGGCGGTACGTCCACCCGGCCTCCCGCATGCCCACTATACGCCCTCGCTCAAAGTCCGTCAACTGCACATACGGTTCACGTCCACGCTGTCGCGGCATGCTACCAGTGTTAAAGACTGCGATGGAGCTCCGTATGCCACGGCAAACTGGCTGACACTGACGGCGACGGTGCACAAATGCTGCGCAGCTAGCGCCATTCGACGGCCAACACCGCGGTTCCTGGTGTGTCCGCTGTGCCGTGCGTGTGATCATTGCTTGTACAGCTCTCTCGCAGTGTCCGGAGCAAGTATGGTGGGTCTGACACACCGATGTCAATGTGTTCTTTTTTCCATTTCCAGGAGTGTATATTTGGTAAGCTGCGCTTTTGCCACTAAATGGAATACCTAAAACACAGCATTTCTCAATATATTTCCCCCCTAGCTATAAATGACATTAACTCCTTTATTTTTAATCTAAAACTCTTGTAACTATGTCATGTCTATCAGTAGCAGCCTGTCTTCGTAATAATTCATCGACAGCTTCCTGACATGCGGGTAAAGATGTGAAGGTTATGAATAAACCAGGACAACCATACATGTGCACATAGGCGAATGCCTCTTGAATATACTCATGCAGGTATTGTGGACCATTAACAAATGAAGAGGACAGAATTACCATCTTAGCCATATTATTAGCATTTACGTTTGTACTATTCGCCACAGCATCTTTATGATGAATATAATTCTCTGCTCTCAACTTAGTTTCGCTTAATGATGTGTACCGGAGTCGTTCATTTTCCACCTTAACATCCGAATCTACATTAAAATGATTGGCCATTTGCTTGCATGGTGATATCATATTGAAATAATTTGCTCATATCACCAGCTGATATGCGTAAAAGTCCATACATGAGACTATTTTGTTTGGCAGGGATCAGAAAGTTAAAAGGATGAATTGCGGTATTTGAAAATGATAACTTTCCTGCCCCTTGCTAAAACTCCGCGAACACTGCAATGCATCATAATATTTATATGCGTCAGAAACGCTGGTTAATCTGTCATCGCGGACATACAAAATGTAGCGACGTGCAAACTGTTCGCCTGTAACCAAGGCTGCTACTTAATTTATCAATGGTACGTTATCGTCTCACGTGTTCCCTACGTCCGCAGCTCGTGGTCGTGCGGTTGCGTTCTCGCTTCCCGCCCCCCGGGTTCCCGGGTTCGATTCCCGGCGGGGTCAGGGATTTTCTCTGCCTCGTGATGACTGGGTGTTATGTGATGTCCTTAGGTTAGTTAGGTTTAAGTAGTTCTAAGTTCTAGGGGACTGATGACCATAGATGTTAAGTCCCATAGTGCTCAGAGCCATTTGAACCATTTGTTCCCTACATGGTGTGCGGTCTGGGCGGATCATGAATTTGTAATGTTCTCCTCCCATTTCCTCGAAATCAGTTTTAAAAGTTGTTATTAGATGGCTACGTTCATGCAGCAACCTCTGCATATTCAAAAGCGTCTCTACTTCCACGCTTTGAATATTATTACACGAACATCCTGCTTCAAAAAAATGGTTCAAATGGCTCTGAGCACTATGGGACTTAACTTCTGAGGTCATCAGTACCCTAGAGCTTAGAACTACTTAAACCTAACTAACCTAAGGACATCACAGACATCCATGCCCGAGGCAGGATTCGAAACTGCGACCGTAGCGGTCGCGCGGTTCCAGACTGTAGCGCCTAGAACCGCTCGGCCACTCCGGCCCGCAATCCTGTTTCATTAGTAGTATTTATCTGATGTCAGCAAAGAGAAAATTCTATAGTAAACTTGACGTCGAATCGTTAAAGTAGGCCATAAACCTGCATCTTAATGCATGCATTGTACACTGAATCGCCAAAGAAACTGTTATAGTCATACGTATTCAAATACAGAGATATGTAAAAGGCATAATACGGCGCTACGATCGGGAACGCCTATATAAGAAAACAAGTGTCTGGTGCAGTTGTTAGATCGGTTACTGCTGCTACAATGGCAGATTATCAAGTGTTAAAGTGAGTTTGAACGTGGTGTTGTAGCCGGCGCACGAGCGATGGAACACAGAATCTCTGAGGTAGCGATGAAGTGGGGATTTTCCCGTACGACCATTTCACGAGTGTACCGTGAATATCAGGACTCCGATAAAACATCAAATCTCCAACATCGCTGCGGCCGGAAAAAGATCCTGCAACAACGGGACCAACGACGACTGAAGAGAATCGTTCAACGTGACAGGAGTGCAACCCATCCACAAACTGCTGCAAATTTCAATGCTGGGCCGTCAACGAAACATCATCGATATGGGCTTTCGGAGCCTGGTCGGATGAGTCTCGTTTCAAATTGTATCTAGCGGATGGACGTGTACGGGCACGCAGACAACCTCATGAATCCATGGACCCTGCATGTCAGCTGTGGACTGTTCAAGCAGGTGGAGCCTCTGTAATGGTGTTGAGCGTGTGCAGTTGGAGTGATATGGGACCCCTGATACGTCCAGATACGACCCTGACAGGTGACACGTACGTAAGCATCCTGTCTGATCACCTGCATCCATTCATGTCCATTGTGCATTCCGACGGACTTGGACAATTCCAGCAGGACAATGCGACACCCCACAAGGCCAGAATTGCTAAAGAGTGGCTCAAGGAACACTCTTCTGAGTTTAAACACTTCCCCTGGCCGTCAAACTCTCCAGATATGAACATTATTGAGCACATCTGGGATGCCTTGCAACGTGCTGTTCAGAAGAGATCCCCACCCTCTCGTACTCTTACGGATTTATGGACAGCCCCGCAAGATCCATAGCCTCATTTCCCTCCAGCACTACTTTAGCCATTAGGTGCGTCCATGCCACGTCGTGTTGCGGCGTTACTGCGAGCTCGCGCGGGCCCTACACCATACTAGGCAGGTGTATCAGTTTCTTTGCCTCTTCAGTGTGTTTTGCAATTACAGTTTTTAAAAAAAACCTCGACTCATTACATCAGAACAGAAGTAGAGTTCACGAGGGTTTTTCTGGCCCACCTAGTGCGAACGGCCTTGGACCATTAACAACAGCGGTTTCCGTCAGATCATTGACGTTTAGTGCTGCGGGTCTTGGCTATACTTGGATGGGTGGCTGTGCGGGTCTACGGGGCGCTTTTCTTAATCCGGGTGCACTAAGACCTTTTGAGGCCAACTGAGGAGCTACTTGACTAAGAAGTTTCTTGGCATATGCTGACGTCATTTGATTGGCGATGGCTGGGAGAGCGGACTGCCAACCAAATGCTCCTCCATACCCTCATCCAGTGACGCCTGTCGGCTGAAGATTACACGGTTGTCAATCGTTACCGCTGGGTCTTCCGAGGCCTCTTCGGACGGAGTTTGGTTTTCCTGGCACACCTAGTGCTCGAAGTGAGATTTTGGCACCAGAGCAAAACATACCAACCGTTTCTTCCTTTCATTTCAACCTATTACAACGCCCAATGCGAATCACGTCTTCCACAAACCAAGAGGCCGGCCGGATTGGCCATGAGGTTTCTAGGCGCTACAGTCTGGAACCGAGCGATCGCTACGGTC
Source organism: Schistocerca cancellata (assembly GCF_023864275.1). Taxonomy (NCBI): domain Eukaryota; kingdom Metazoa; phylum Arthropoda; class Insecta; order Orthoptera; family Acrididae; genus Schistocerca; species Schistocerca cancellata. Next base: position 826,676,499 of record NC_064629.1, read on the forward strand.
GCAGATTCGAATCCTGCCTCGGGCATGGATGTGTGTGCTGTCCTTAGGTTAGTTAGGTTTAATTAGTTCTCAGTTCTAGGGGACTGATGACCTTAGATGTAAAGTCTCATAGTGCTCAGAGCGATTTGAACCATTTTGCTGAGCACCAGTTCTAGGCGACTGATGACCTCAGCAGTTAAGTCGCATAGTGCTAAGAGCCATTTGAACCATTTTTGAACAAACCAAGAGAAACTAGATACTCTACTTCGTTACGGAGAACGCAGAAAGACCGTGAAAAGAACAGTTGTGTTTTATGCACAAAGATACCCCAACAAACAGTGTCTAACAAGATCGGCAATTTAGTGAATGTGCAAAACAGTGTTATTGGAAAGGTACTAAAATACCATGCACAAGGTTAGGACAGCACCTGCAACGAGTGGAGCAAACGAAATAGATGTTACGGCAGCTTTTACTCATAATCTAAGGCGCGGTTCACACTGAGGCGAAATTATATGCGATGCGTTATGCGATTCATGATACCATGCAGAAGTAACGCACAATGGCGCATAGAAACACGGCTGAAGCGAATAATCTGGTTCAAACGGGGACATGATACGACACCGACACGTATCTCCGTCGTATCGCCCTGTGCAACACGGACTGCGGGTTGCTCGACACAACTTGTGTCGTTCGATACCCGGTAACGACAATTTCAGGTTAGCCGCTGTGACTCAAAAACAATTTTTATGTAAACAAGGTGTTTCCGTAATAGCGTGCAAAAATGTAACAGGAGATAGAGAATACTCCACTGAACAATTTGAGGTAGGGTACCTGGGGTACGAGAAGCCAGCTTAAGGAGATATGGAAGTAATCTTTTCTACCTCTTCGCCTAACATTACTGTTTTCTAGCTTATTTGCAACTAACATGCGTACAATTTTACACGTACTGTGCTTGTTATTTACATGCACATTCTTTATTTCCTGCAAGGAAACAAGGAGGCCGAGCCTGATTACTAGGAAGTCATGATGGAGGTTTTGTTTTCTGTACTTTACTTACTTTGAGGTTTGACAACGACATTGTAATTCTGTCAGAGACAGCAAAGGACCTGGAAGAGCAGTTGAACGATATGAGATGAACATCAACAAAAGAAAAACGAGGAAAATGGAATGTAGTCGAATTAAATCAGGTGATGCAGAGGGATTTAGACTAGGAAATGAGGCACTTAAAGTAGTAAATGCGTTTTGCTTTTTGGGGAGCAAAATAACTGATGACGGTCAAAGTAGAGAGGATATAAAATGTAGACTGGCTATGGCAAGGAAAGCGTTTCTCCTCAAGAAGGGAAATTTGTTAACATCGAGTATAGATTTAAGTGTCAGGAAGTCTTTTTTGAGAGTATTTGTATGGAGTGTAACCTTGTATGGAAGTGAAACATGGACGATGACGAGTTTAGAAAAGAAGGGAACAGAAGCTTTCGAAATGTGGTGTTACAGAAGAATGCTGAAGATTAGATGGGCAGATCACTAACTAATGAGGTGGCACTGAAGAGAACTGGGGAGAAGAGGAATTTGTGGCACAACTAGACTAGAAGAAGGGATCGGTTGGTAGGACACATTCTGAGGCATCAAGGGATTACCAATTTAGTATTGTAGGGAATCGTGAAGGGTAAAAATCGTAGAGGGAGACCAAGAGATGAATGCACTAAGCAGATTCAGAAGGATGTAGGTTGCAGTAATTACTGGGAGATGAAGAAGCTTGCGCAGGATAGAGTAGCATGGAGAGCTGCATCAAACCAGTCTCTGGACTGATGACCACAACAACAACTTGTCCATGAGGTGGCTCTATTGTATCGTATTTACATTGTCCCATGACAGAACGTGCTATAAATCAACGACAGACCCATTCATTTCTCAGTGCGATTCAGAGATGTACAGTACAATACGATGGAACAGTACCGGTACAGTCTCACAGAGCTCACTGACATGCACCATGTGTATGTGTAAGTACGTAAAAGGCTGTACAGGGAACGATTTCCTAACAGACACGACAAGTGTCCATTTCTCTCGATCGACAAATGCGGAAGACTGGTTCACTGGTAAGAAGTGACGAGGGACCTGGCAACATGAGGACCACTCGCACAAACGATTTTGAAGAGGAGATGCTGGAACGTGTTGCAGCGGACCCCACTACAAGTACTCGTCGTATTGCACGTGAAATGGTTGGTTGGTTGATGTGGGGGAGGGGACCAAACAGCGAGGTCATCGGTCTCATCGGATTAGGGAAGGATGGGGAAGGAAGTCGGCCGTGCCCTTTCAAAGGAACCATACCGGCATTTCCCTGAAGCGACTTGGGAAAATCACGGGAATTCTAAATCAGGATGTCCGGACGCTTGTTTGAACCGTCGTCCACCCGAATGCGAGTCCAGTGTGCCAAGTACTGCGCCATCTCGCTCGGTCACGTGAAATTGGTGCTGCACGACCTAGCGTGTGGCGAGTGCTCCACGAACAAAAATTCTACTCATATTACCCACAACGATTCCATGCGGTGCTTCTGACTGACTTTACACCGAGGGTCGCATTGTGTCAGTGGTTACTCCAACAATTGCTTGATCGACCAGATTTCCTCCATATCGTGCAGTTTATTGACGAGGCCTCATTTGATCGTCATGGTATTTCGAATAGCAGGAATAGCTTTGTGTGGGATGTGGAAAACCCTCACGCTCTAGTAGAGTCACACCATCAAGTGCATTTTGCTGCGGCTATCTGGGCTGGCATTATGGGCGACAATCTCATTGGGCCATATCTTCTATCTGGACGTCTGAATGGCCACCTGTACTGGAGGCTGGTGCAAAGAGTTCTACCTGTGTTGTTGGAGAACGTATCCTTGGCTGTTCGTGAGAGCATGTGTCTATAACATGACGGTGCACCGCCTCACTTCAGTCTGGATGTCCGCAGCCATCTTATTGCTGTATTTCCTGGTCGCTGGATTGGAAGGGGACGTACTATTCCATGGCCTGCAAGGTCACCTAAGCTGAATCCCCTTGATTATTTCCTATTGGGATATCTAAAGTCAATGTATGAGACCCCAGTGGATACGGAGATGGAATTAGTTCCCAGAATTATAACTGCCTGTGATGTGATTCGAAACACATCAGAGATACTTGTCAGGGTGCGTCAGAATCTTGTTCTCCAATGTCACGCTTGCATTGAGGTTGATGGCCGTCAGTTTCAGCACATTTTGCAAGATACAGTACAAATGGCACGTTCATTGTGTCAATGATAGTATTTGCTGTTAACTGTAACTAATGTACATAAAAAAGTACACAGTAATGCGAATTTATTCCTAGTATCTCCTTAAGCTGGCTATTCCGACCCCTGGTTCACTGCCACGAATTGTTCAGTAGAGCATCCTCTATGTCCCGTTAAATTTTTGCATGCTGTTGCGGAAACACGCCGTATAAAGTAAAGCTATATATCCGCCTCTGTAGTTAGTGTCTCGGTAAAACTTTTACTTCTCACAAAAAAAAAATTAAAAGTCACTGTTTTGGGATCCGCGCATGTTCTCCACTCTGCAGTCTTTGTCATTCGGTTTTGAGACTGTTTGGGAAAAAAAAGTTTTTTTAATCACATTTTCTTCAATCCGTATCGACAGAGGCAGACTGAAGATTAGAAGTCGTGGAGTGTGAATGTTTCGTTCGTGATTACTGGAGACTGCATAATTGGTCCTTACTTCATTGAAGCGGCCTTAACAGGTAAAAGATAAGCACAATGTCTTACTGAAGTGCTACCGGCTCTCCTAGAGGAAGTACCACTTGAAATGCATATATGTATGCATATGGGTACCTGACTCACTACTTGCCTGTGGTTACGAAAGCAGTCGCCGAGCTCTTTTCTGGTCACTAAATAGATTGTAAAGGCGTTACAAGTTGGCCCGCATGTTCGTCTCATTTTGCACCACTAATATTTTTTCTTTTTTTGTGATAAACTCAAATGACTTTTCTGGAGACTAGAAATCTACTCTGTAGGAATCAGCATGGGTTTCGAAAAAGACGGTCATGTGAAACCCAGCTCGCGCTATTCGTCCACAAGACTCAGAGGGCCATAAACACGGGTTCACAGGTAGATGCCGTGTTTCTTGACTTCCGCAAGGCGTTCGATACAGTTCCCCACAGTCGTTTAATGAACAAAGTAAGAGCATATGGACTATCAGACCAATTGTGTGATTGGATTGAGGAGTTCCTAGATAACAAGCATGTTATTCTCAATGGAGAGAAGTCTTCCGAAGTAAGAGTGATTTCAGGTGTGCCGCAGGGGAGTGTCATAGGACCGTTGCTATTCACAATATAATAAATATAATAAATGACCTGGTGGATGACATCGGAAGTTCACTGAGGCTTTTTGCAGATGATGCTGTGGTGTATCGAGAGGTTGTAACAATGGAAAATTGTACTGAAATGCAGGAGGATCTGCAGCGAATTGCCGCATTGTGCAGGGAATGGCAATTGAATCTCAATGTAGGCAAGTGTAATGTGCTGCGAATACACAGAAAGATAGATCCTTTATCATTTAGCTACAAAATAGCAGGTCAGCAACTGGAAGCAGTTAATACCATAAATTATCTGGGAGTACGCATTAGGAGTGATTTAAAATGGAATGATCATATAATGTTGATCGTCGGTAAAACAGATGCCAGACTGAGATTCATTGGAAGAATCCTAAGGAAATGCAATCCGAAAACAAAGGAAGTAGGGTACAGTACTCTTGTTCGCCCACTGCTTGAATACTGCTCAGCAGTGTGGGATCCGTACCAGATAGGGTTGATACAAGACATAGAGAAGATCCAACGGAGAGCAGCGCGCTTCGTTACAGGATCATTTAGTAATCGCGAAAGCGTTACGGAGATGATAGATAAACTCCAGTGGAAGACTCTGCAGGAGAGACGCTCAGTAGCTCGGTACGGGCTTTTGTCAAAGTTTCGAGAACATACCTTCACCGAAGAGTCAAGCAGTATATTGCTCCCTCCTACGTATATCTCGCGAAGAGACCATGAGGATAAAATCAGAGAGATTAGAGCCCACACAGAGGCATATCGACAATCCTTCTTTCCACGAACAATACGAGACTGGAATAGAAGGGAGAACCGATAGAGGTACTGAAGGTACCCTCCGCCACACACCGTCAGGTGGCTTGCGGAGTATGGATGTACATGTAGATGTAGATAGATGAAATCGATGCATAAGTTCAAACGGCCCAAGAAGATTTAAAACATCCCATTGTTGCAGAGGTGCAACAACGCCCAAGGAATCTCTCTAGTCTGTCCAGAAGTCCTTGAACCGGCGACAGTGGATAGCATAAATGGAATTTAAAGCGAGCGTTTATGACCAAATTTCCAACGGCCTCGCCACAGTGGGAACACCGGTTCCCGTCAGACCACCGATACTAAGAGCTGTCGGGTTTGGATGCGTGGCCGTCCAGTCCGCCGAGTGCTGTTGGCAAGCGGGGTGCACTTAGTCCTTGTGAGGTCAATTGAGGAGCTACTTGGTGGGGAACTGCCGGGAGAGCGGCATGCTGACCACATGCCGCTTCATATCCGCACCCAGTGACGCCTGTGGGCTGAGGATGACATGGCGGCCGGTCGGTACGGTTGGGCTTTCAAGGCCTGCTCGGACGGAGTGTTTGTGATCAAACTCTTTTGTGACTTACTTTTTGTGGCTGTTGAGATTTTACACCGCAACTGTCTACCTTGACATTAATCTGATGACAAGAAGTTATTATTTAGCAATATTTGTACCTCAGTACTCTATTTTACGGATTCATTCTATTTTTGCCGTGCATCTTTCTTTCAATGCTCTGGCAGAAACAAGAACAGAACTGTTATTGTTACTGGTGAATCATCTGTAGATGCTACATCTTTTGCCTTCCAGTAGGTGTGTTGGGTCCAGAAACATGTAGCCAAGTATGATTAGCACCACTTTTAAATTAATATTTTGTCCACTATTTCGCTTTTATAAGTAGATTCCCTTAGCTGTGTCAAGCTAGAGAAGCCCATCAGCCCAACACGACTGTTCCATTTAATAACATAAACGTCTGAACAAGACAATAATTGGTGTTATGTTCAAAACATATAAATCATAGGTTATAAATATTGTAACTTCCCCTCTAATACTAATCGGATTCTGAAAAGTGAAATGCTGTAAGGTGTCAGTCAAAAAATGGTTCAAATGGCTCTGAGCACTATGGGACTCAACTGCTGTGGTCATAAGTCCCCTAGAACTTGGAACTACTTAAACCTAACTAACCTAAGGACATCACACACATCCATGCCCGAGGCAGGATTCGAACCTGCGACCGTAGCGGTCGTGCGGTTCCAGACTGTAGCGCCTTTAACTGCTCGGCCACTCCGGCCGGCTGGGTGTCAGTCAAATCCAACACATTCCATGAAAACCCTGACATGATAAGCAAATCCAGTAGTATGTCACATAGCTCCGAATAAATCGTGACATTAAATTAACCAAAGTAATACGAGTAACGAGTGAGCAAATGGAATACCACAGACTAACACAAGAATGCCTAAATGCATGTCATACCTTCCCACCGTGAGACAGACGCAGTTCCGAAGGGAGAAACGAGAACAGAAGCCGAGAGCAGAACCGTGTTAAGCTGGAAGGCCCTACGATAAGGGACGGACGGACACCCACGTCGCCAGCTAACTGCTAGGACCACACCACCCGCAAGTTTTAGGGTGAGACTTTTTCGCGTCTCTGTTACGTTAGGACCACCCCCAGCCCATATTAAAAGCTAGAGCCCTCCAGAAGAACAGTGTAGATCTTACGATAACACAAAAAGGGCTACACCACCCGCAAGTTTTAGCGTGAGACTTTTTCGCGTCTCTGTTACGTTAAATATTTTAAAAACATTGCCCCACCACGAAAAGTATAAGGTTTCTCATTGGATAGACAGAATTTTTGTAGGCGGAGCTTAAGGTTAACATTGAGACCCTGATTGGTCAGATGAAAACACAGCCAGATAGTTTTTTTTAACCAACTTCGGTAAATTGTAGTAAGGAGAAGTTAGAGGGAGTTGCTTCCGAGACAGCGAGGTGAGCGGAGCTGTGCTGTCCGCCGCCCCCTAACGAACACCGACAAGGTAATGAACGCACGCGATGCCACATTTTTGAGCGCATAAGGCTTCACTCAGAACTGCAGAAGTCTCATCTGTTACATCCCCTTTACGTAATACTAGTGTCGATCGTCAATTAAAGCTCATGGTGTTCACATTTGCCACTTGAAGTAAAAATCTGAAACGCGATGATTTTTCTGTTATATAGTTATTGAGAAGCCACATCAGCCACTGTAATTTACGACAAGTTAGATAAGTAATTAAAGATAATTGAGGGTCACTGTAGACCATTTTGATAGTTTTCTCTTTTGTGAAACTTAATTTAAACCTAGATTATAGATGTGATATGGCATAGGTCATCCTTCGATCCATTGTAGAACTTGGAAACCCATTCAGGGAATATTCGTTCACATTTTTGTTGAACGCAGTTGGTTTTTACCATCCTGTATTAAAACATTTCCTTTTATCAATAGTACAATTTATAAACGATGTTTTGTGAGTAGAATAAAATTTCCAGTGGTAAACTTAACTGCTTTTTCGACGTTATTTTACCAGCTAACTAAAAATAGGAAAGCCTTGAACCCCTTCCACTAAATTTAGTTAGTATTAAGATTCTTTTACAGGGAGTGCAGTGGAGCTGAAGCTGAAATCATTAAGTATTTGGTTATATCATCGCTAGTCTCACTGAACTCTTCTGAATTCTACATGTCATGTGTAGTCTGGCGTCTCCTTACCAGCAACAGGTCCCAGTTTCAAACTATTCAATTCCCTAAAAAACACCCTCAGAGCGTCGTTGTGCGAAAGTGGTAGGGAGACACGATATAGAACAAACAGAAACCACGCAGAATGTTTAGAACGCTATTGAATTTGGCTCTTTTATAACTACGATACTAGCAGAAATTACAATAGTTCCATTCGAAAAAGCTATGTTGATACCGATATTTCTGTAATTAATACAGCTATGAAATGAAACTATAGTTAAGCTTTTTTCACAATTCATTTAGGTGAAAACAGAATTACGCTATATTAAACGGTTCAGGAAATATGTTAATCAAAAAGCTTAGCTAAGTCACCTTCAATTACTCGCATGCCTGTCAACATTTATGGTTAACACTAATTGCGCAACACTCCTGTTTTCACATCGTAATGACACACCAGGATCTACACACGCCAGATACTTTACTCAATATATTCTTTGTAAATGGTGAATAATCTTTCCTGGTCCATTTTTTGTAACATGATAATTGTATCTCGTACTCGCGGGTACACTAGTGCAGATGTTGCAGAAGGTCCTGGTGATCAATCGAGATTTCATGATATTACTTTATTAATACATCCTTCTTTTTATTCCTTGGTGGACAGTTCATTTGTATAATGCTTAGATTCTATGTCAGCGCAAGCATGTGGATATGGTGAGAGGCACCCACATGCCTTGCTCATACTGTAGCATCAAGCAGTCAGGCCTGCAAAATGAGTGGTCTGCCAAGCGAGTGGATTCATTCTTATTTATCGAGTAACACGAGCTCTAGTACTCACAATTAAATTACAAATTATTCTCCTGTATGAATATTACGCAACGGAAACGGATAACGCACATCTGACTACTAGTAATTTACACAACTCTGACTGTTTACTACGCACTGGCAATACCACATTTTCTTTCTTACCCAACGGCTTTGATCAACACGTGGCCATCGCACTGAATATGAATGGCGCACACATTATAAATTCTGGATATCATGACAACATACTACTCGAAGGAAAAGGCCACCAATCTCTTTCTTTTCACTATCTTTTTTATTCCGATAAATTCTATAACCTAAACACACCATTACATTTTCTACAACAATTGCACATGAGAAACTCCGCCCAGTGGGCATGGCTTTACATTCGTGATTCTCTATCTTATGGTCTCGTAATTATCTAATACTACAGCGCACTTTCTGGATAGGATGGTGGATCTTTTGCTATATCTCACACTTCGACTCTCACACCCATCATCACGAAAATTTCCTCCAGACGGAGCGGTACAAAAGGAACATGCATAACCCACTACCTCTGAACCTATCTTGCTACTCTCCCATGCAAACCACACATACTTAATTTACATGAAATACACCACACTGGCAACATGGATTACAACACAAGGAATAGTCACAACGTTATAATCATATCACTTTCAGCTTTCCCACTTCAATTAGTATTCATCCCAGTTTCACACGACACTGCCCCACTTTGTAGCTTTTCTTTCCTACTATGAACTCTGGAGGATACATGCACGTCTTCCTGTGCAATGCAAGCCAAGTGGCGTTGCTGGATAGACGGCTGACTCGCCTTGCTTCATTCTCAGAGTATTATAGTTTGAAACAAGCGTCACACGGAAACATAACACGCAAAGTAATATTAAGAACATATTCGTCACACATGCGAGTCCTTAACTGATACCATGGACAAGTACTTCTCTTTATCCTTTGTCTCATACACAGATTGAGTCTCACACAGTACTCACCACGTGGAAGTACTCGTCTCTAATTTCAAGTCCTGCACACGCCATTTCTTAAATATTTCCAACTTATAGTACACACGCCAGTAATTCAGCTTAACTTTAGCACTCGGAAGTATTTCAACTTATTTCTCCACGTGGTTTCATTGTGACCGTTGGTCACTTCCGAAGATTACTACGATCCCCTTAATATTACCTGCCTGACATTTAATTCTCCCCACAAAAGTTCCTGAAATAGAGAAATTATTATTCTAAACTACTCTTAAGTATTCCACATGCATACCATTCTCTCCACTGTTTTGTCTTTACGGAGCACACCTAAGACAGGTCTTACCAACACAAGATCCAGCGGCAGAGTGCTGAAAACATGGCCGTTCTTCAGGTCATCTCGCACCTCTGTCGAAGTGGGGGAGCACCTTGCTACCGTATTGGTCAGCCACATTTCAGGCGCTCAAAGCTCAGGTAAATTTCATCTCTTTGGTTCCACCAAAGGTGACCAAAGGACCGTCTCAAAGATGATCATATATTGAACATTCACTATCTGCGGTTAGCAGGCGACCATACATTCATTCATTTCACAGATCTCACCAAATTGGATGTAGAGATTTATTTTGTGGGAGTTCACATGTGATCAATTAAATATATAAATTGTCATTCTTTCCTGCACTGGTATCCGGCTTTGGTGTATTAAGTGAAATTGAGTTATTATTACAAAAAATATGTTGCCCTGACAAGAATAACGAAGAATGTTGTACCTATTTTCAATGTCGGGCGGTACTGTACCCTTTCAATGGTTGTTCTACAGTGTCAATCTGCAGAACTTGTCTTAGCTAGGATGATCTGTCAGCAAATAGATTGCTTTTGCCGTAGTATAACTATAACCTTAAAAGAAGGATGTATACATGGAAGAATCCTAGAGATACTAGAAGATATCAGATAGATTATATGATTGTAAGACAGAGATTTAGGAACCAGGTTTTAAATTGTAAGACATTTCCAGGGGCAGATGTGGACTCCGACCACAATCTATTGGTTATGAACTGTAGATTAAAACTGAAGAAACTGCAAAAAGGTGGGAATTTAAGGAGATGGGACCTACATAAACTGACTAAACCAGAGGTTGTACACAGTTTAAGGGGAGCATAAGGGAGCAATTGACAGGAATGGGGGAAAGAATTACAGTAGAAGAAGAATGCGTAGCTCTGAGGGATGAAGTAGTGAAGGCAGCAGAGGATCAAGTAGGGAAAAAGACGAGGGCTAGGAGAAATCGTTGGGTAACAGAAGAAGTATTGAATTTAATTGATGAAAGGACAAAATATAAAAATGCAGTAAATGAAGCAGGCAGAAAGGAATACAAACGTCTCAAAAATGAGATCGACAGGAAGTGCAAAATGGCTAAGCAGGGATAGCTAGAGGACAAATGTAAGGATGTAGAGGCTTATCTCATTATGGGTAAGATAGATACTGCCTACAGGAAAATTAAAGAGACCTTTGGAGAAAAGAGAGCCACTTGTATGAATATCAAGAGCTCAGATGGAAACCCAGTTATAAGCAAAGAAGGGAAAGCAGACAGGTGGAAGGAGTATATAGAGGGTCTATACAAGGACGATGTATTTGAGGACAATATTATGAAAATGGAAGAGGATGTAGATGAAGATGAAATGAGAGATACGATATTGCGTGAAGAGTTTGACAGAGCACTGAAAGACCTGACTCGAAACAAGGCCCCAGGAGTAGACAACATTCCATTAGAACTATTGACGGCCTTGGGAGAGCCAGTCCTGACTAAACTCTACCATCTAGTGAGCAAGATGTATGAGACAGGCGAAATACCCTCAGACTTCAAGAAGAATATAATAATTCCAATCCCAAAGAAAGCAGATGTGAAAATTGCCGAACTATCAGTTTAATAAGCCACAACTGCAAAATACTAACGCGAATTCTTTACCGACGAATGAAAAAACTTGCAGAAGCCGCCCTCGGGGAAGGTCAGTTTGGATTCCATAGAAATGTTGGAACACGTGAGGCAATACTGACGTCACGACTTACCTTAGAAGAAAGATTAAGGAAAGGCAAACGTACGTTTCTAGCATTTGTAGACATAGAGATAGCTTTTGACAATGTTGTCTGGAATACTCTCTTTCAAATTCTAAAGGTGGCAGGGGTAAAGTACAGGGAGCGAAAGGCTATTTACAATTTGTACAGAAACCAGATGGCAGTTATAAGAGTCGAGGGGCATAAAAGGGAAGCAGTGGTTGGGAAGGGAGTGAGACAGGGTTGTAGCCTCTCCCCAATGTTATTCAATCTGTATATTGAGCAAGCAGTAAAGGAAACAAAACAAAAATTCGGAGTAGGTATTAAAATCCATGGAGAAGAAATAAAAACTTTGAGGTTCGCCGATGACATTGTAATTCTGTCAGAGACAGCAAAGGACTTGGAACAGCAGTTGAACGGAATGGATAGTGTCTTGAAAGGAGGATATAAGATGAACATCAACAAAAGCAAATCGATGATAATGGAATGTAGTCGAATTAAGTCAGGTTGTAACCTCCCCATCACTTATCGACCTTAATGACAGTGAAAAATTAAACCGCGTGTACCTAATGGAAATTTTGGAAAAGCAATCGTCACCGAAGTTAATCTGTCGGTAAAGAGGGAGGAAAGGGTTACATCTAAATGAAGGGAAAAATGCAAATGAAACTGGTGGAAATTAATTTTGAAAAGGGGTAAAGTTAATAAAGAAAGTAAATGTGCGGCCGTCACGTTAACAATTAACGAGCGGTAATTAGGTATTTGAGATTTGGGGGAAATTACGGGCGCCAGTCCTAAGGACAATAACTATAGTAACTGAAAAAGAAAGGTTATTACACATATAATTAGCACTAGAAACGTGGCAACTGAAGGTTGACACGTGTAGTGTGAAAACTGAAAGTTTGTCAAAAGTAATAAATTTCGCTACACTCTGACTTAATTTAGCAAAAGAATTAATAAAACCGGAAAATCGAAAGTTAATTTAGTGACTGAAGTTAATAGTGAGCTTTCTTTCTGAAGCACATCGAAATTCAGTAAAATACGGTTAGTCTTGGACTACCTCAACAATCATTTCAAAAGCTACTTGAATCTACGCAATTTAGAAAGAAGAGATTTAACTTTGAACTTGAATTAAATGATTCTGAACAATTAACAATAGTAAAATTTAGTACGTACCAAGCAGAGCTGCAGTCACAGGTAAGCTAAAATACGGTAACAAAACTCGCACTCTTAATTCGTGCTTGTGTAATCTAAATATTGTAGCCAGCTATGAATACTTTAACTGAACTTTGAAATAAAAGCAGTGAAATGCTGTAATATTACTTTAATGCTGGCGTTTGAATTTCAACGACACTCGGGTTCATTCCGGAAAAGGAAGGGACCCTGCTTGGTAATGCAATTGGGACAATGAGCAACAAATGTTCATGCTACGTTGCTGTAATTTAGTTATGAAAATGGAACAGTTTGAAAAGCTGAGGTCTGCCATATAGTTCTAAAACTTTACGTGCTTCCAGTCTTCCTTGTTGGTTGATTGAAGGTTTGAAGCCGTCGATCGAGGAGATGGCGACAGTCACTCATTGTCGGCCGTCGCTGTTGCAGAAGATGGATGTTGGCGCGCCTTCTTCTCGACACGGTCACCAGGCGAAACGGGCTCTTGATGTGCGCCAGCTAATGCTTCCCGTCCGCGACACCACGTCAGAAACTGCTCCACTGCACCACCCCAGCCAGACTCCCTCTGCCCGCGCTCCACGCGACAGAGTTCACACTACCAAAGACCCCACTCTGATCCTCCACACGATCTATCGACGTATTCGTTCGATAGCAGAGTTTTCCCTAGGCAAGACCCAGCGTAAAAATACAAATAATATTTATAAAACAACCAATTATACATCGACATCAATGCATAAATATATATATATACAAACAGTAAAACAATTACAATATATAAAGAGACAGAAATGTGACATCTTGAGGTAACAAAACAAGGAAAAAAATTATAGTACAATAGATGGAAATAGGAGTATATGCATTTCCGGCGTTACAAGGTGATGCTGAGGGAATTAGATTAGGAAATGAGACACTTAAAGTAGTAAAGGAGTTTTGCTATTTGGGGAGCAAAATAACTGATGATGGTCGAAGTAGAGAGGATATAAAATGTAGACTGGCTATGGCAAGGAAAGCGTTTCTAAAGAAGGGAAATTTGTTAACATCGAGTATAGATTTAAGTGTCAGTAAGTCGTTTCTGAAAGTATTTGTATGGAGTGTAGCCATGTATGGAAGTGAAACATAGACGATAAATAGTCTGTGGTGCTACAGAAGAATGCTGAAGATTAGATGGGTAGATCACATAACTAATGAGGAGGTATTGAGTAGAATTGGGGAGAAGAGGAGTTTGTGGCACAACTTGACTAGAAGAAGGGACCGGTTGGTAGGACATGTTCTGAGGTATCAAGGGATCACAAATTTAGCATTGGAGGGCAGCGTGGAGGGTAAAAATCGTAGAGGGAGACCAAGAGATGAATGCACTAAGCAGATTCAGAAGGATGTAGGTTGCAGTAAGTACTGGGAGATGAAGAAGCTTGTACAGGATAGGGTAGCATGGACAGCTGCATCAAACCAGTCTCAGGACCGAAGACCACAGCAACAACAACAGCTATGATGGTCCTGCCAAAGCCTCCATTGTTGCCAGATTTCTCATTACTCCTCCCACGTCTCCCTATGATATAGCCCATTATAATAAAATGGTGGAAAATTCAAAAAATGATGGGAAACGCAAAAGTAGCCCAATTTATCTAAGTGTAAAATGCTGGAAAACCAAGATGGTGCATTGTTCTACTGGTTGAAAATTCAAGATAGCTGATGAGGGATACTGTGTAGTGTCGCAGCTATTACGCGACTGCAGATTTTTGCAGTAAGTTTGTTACGTTATGGCAAGCTGTTTTGGAAGCCTACGGTATAGCAGCGCTTGATAGCGGCCGGTATGTGGCCTGCCGTATGCGTCATAGCCCCACCTGTCGCTAAAGCGGACCTTGAGAATGCTCACTGTGGCGCGTACTAAAGTCACTTATTCACCTCACCTAAGAAACTAAATCACTACGTTAAATATTAGCTGTTTTATTCCAAATTTGGTACATGACCTTTTGTTATTCAGACGAGCTTTGTGTCGAAATTTGATACCGTTACCTATAACAGTTTCAGAGATATAAAAACCTATTAAAAAGGTACTTAACCGACACTTAAGAAAATAAATTCCGATAGTAATAATAGTAGTTTATGTTTATATTGTTGTTTTAATACAGTAATATCACTCTTAGTGAGCTGATTTATTTTATAAAGATTTTCAATTCTAAACGTTCGATAATTTTTCATTCATAATGAAAATAATGAGGACAATATTATGGAAATGGAAGAGGATGTAGATGAAGATGAAATGGAAGATACGATACTGCGTGAAGAGTTTGACAGAGCACTGAAAGACCTGAGTCGAAACAAGGCCCCAGGAGTAGACAACATTCCATTAGAACTACTGACAGCCTTGGGAGAGCCAGTCCTGACTAATCTCTACCATCTGGTGAGCAAGATGTATGAGACAGGCGAAATACCCTCAGACTTCAAGAAGAATATAATAATTCCAATCCCAAAGAAAGCAGGTGTTGGAAGATGTGAAAATTACCGAACAATCAGTTTAATAAGCCACAGCTTCAAAATACTAACACGAATTCTTTACAGACGAATGGAAAAACTAGTAGAAGCCGACCTCGGGGAAGATCAGTTTGGATTCCGTAGAAATACTGGAACACGTGAGGTAATACTAACCTTACGGCTTACCTTAGAAGAAAGATTAAGGAAAGGCAAACGTACGTTTCTAGCATTTTTACACATAGAAAAAGCTTTTGACAATCTTCACTGGAATACTCTCTTTCAAATTCTGAAGGAGGCAGGGGTAAAATACAGGGAGCGAAAGGCTATTTACAATTTGTACAGAAACCAGATGGCAGTGATAAGAGTCGAGGGACATGAAAGGGAAGCAGTGGTTGGGAAGGGAGTAAGACAGGGTTGTAGCCTCTCCCCGATGTTATTCAATCTGTATATTGAGCAAGCAGTAAAGGAAACAAAACAAAAATTCAGAGTAGGAATTAAAATCCATGGAGAAGAAATAAAAACTTTGAGGTTCGCCGACGACATCGTAATTCTGTCAGAGACAGCAAAGGACTTGGAAGAGCAGTTGAATGGAATGGACAGTGTCTTGAAAGGAGGATATAAGATGAACATCAACAAAAGCAAAACGAGGATAATGGAATGTAGTCGAATTAAGTCGGGTGATGCTGAGGGAATTAGATTAGGAAATGAGACACTTAAAGTAGTAAAGGAGTTTTGCTATTTGGGGAGCAAAATAACTGATGATGGTCGAAGTAGAGAGGATATAAAATGTAGACTGGCAATGGCAAGGAAAGCGTTTCTGAAGAAGAGAAATTTGTTAACATCGAGTATAGATTTAAATGTCAGGAAGTCGTTTCTGAAAGTATTTGCATGGAGTGTAGCCATGTATGGAAGTGAAACATGGACGATAAATAGTTTGGACAAGAAGAGAATAGAAGCTTTCGAAATGTGGTGCTACAGAAGAATGCTGAAGATTAGAAGGGTAGATCACAGAACTAATGAGGAAGTATTGAATAGGATTGTGGAGAAGAGAAGTTTGTGGCACAACTTGACCAGAAGAAGGGATCGGTTGGTAGGACATGTTCTGAGGCATCAAGGGATCACCAATTTAGTATTGGAGGGCAGTGTGGAGGGTAAAAATCGTAGAGGGAGACCAAGAGATGAATACACTAAGCAGATTCAGAAGGATGCAGGTTGCAGTAGGTACTGGGAGATGAAGCAGCTTGCACAGGATAGAGTAGCATGGAGAGCTGCATCAAAGCAGTCTCAGGACTGAAGACTACAACAACAACAACAATGAAAATAACAGTTTAAAAGTTAATATTTATATTTTGTGTTACGGTGAGAGTAAATGAGAGTGAATGTGAGTGTGGGACATACGTCAAATTTCAGTTGTATATTGTATTACACCTTACGTAAAACATGGAAATGAAGTCCCATGCTTCTTTACAGAGCGTAGGGGAACGATGCGGGAGACCCGCACCGCCTTACTAGGCAAGGTCCTAATGGAGGTGGTTTGCCGTTGCCTTCCTCCGACCGTAATGGGGATGAATGATGATGATGAAGAAGACGACACAACAACACCCAGTCAACTCGAGGCAGGAAAAATCCCTGACCCCAGCGGGAATCGAACCCGGGACCTCGTGCTCGGGAAGCGAGAACGCTACCGCGAGACCACGAGGGGCGGACCTGTAACTAACAAGTATTACGTCACCAGGATGTCATGAAAAACTGTGAATCCCCCTAACTGGCGGATGACGTATGTCTATGAGCGTTTGCTTTGGTAATAAGGCAGCCAGAAAGGTATTAAGAGGATAATCAGTTCTAAAGTATATTCCAAGCATAGTTTTCTCTTAGTTTTCGTTTCGTTTGGTTCGGTGGAACATTTTGTTAATACTTGCAGAATGAAATGACGTAGATGCATCTGCGAATGTTGACTGGAGTAAAGCAGTTTGAGTGCAAATATAATCATGAAAGATTAATCTGATTGGCTATTCATTTTGATCAACCAATGAGAGTGAAGTCTTTCCCTCGCATTGGGATGAGTTATATGCACTGAAAGCAATGGCATTCAGTCAGTCGTGGACTAGCTGCCGGAGGAGAAGGTCAGTTACACGTGTCCGAAAAAATTATTTGTAAAATGAAGAAAAGACTGTTATATCGCGTTCGGTTTGTATCGCTGTACAAGCAGATGCAGTTATGGACAGTTCTGTGAAGTTTGGGAGATTTTGGATTGTTTGTTGTAGAGAAAACCGTGTGTGAAAATCTCGGCCTTTGTAAAGAATTCTGCGTGGCGTGTTCCGTATGCATTTACAGAACATTTTTGGCGAGCATCTTCATTTGAAGAATCCACTGAAAAGGACCGAGTAGAAAGCCATTTCATAGCAGAGTATTGACTTTATTAATCTCGTAATATTTCGGGTTGGACACATTTCTGGCTGTCTTGCGTGTGACATTAGCTGCATGAACTAGTAGTGGATGTGCTATCGACGTAAATGTGGGCTTGTTGACACAATAGCTAAAAGACAATAAAAAACATTAGTATCGATAAGCGCACATTTTCACTGAAGGAAGGAAGCATCCCCTTATGCACGTTATTACTACAGATTTGCAGGTTTATTTTGTTACCTGAATTACGCGGACTATGCAGTCGTAAGAATGGACGATGGTTTTCTTCAACGCTGCTTTTAACATCGTCTGCATAGTACCTACGAATGCAGAGCAACGGATGGTGAACGAACGCTATACTGAGGTAGGTGGACGTTACTTTTGCAGCTTGCTTCACTCGTTGCTAGCCATCAAGAGTCGAACCGCCCCGCCGCTAATGGTGAAGCTCTATGACGTCAGGATCCACGATGACGATCCAAGATGACTGTGAAAGGTCTCTGTTGGATTCCTTTCATGTTAATTTCTTAAATCTGTTGTCATTTACGGCATAAATTCCTCTTCTAAAATTTACTGTGGCGTTTCTGACTATCTGGGAGGAGACTGAGTAGTGGAACGTGTTACTTTTACACATAAACAAGAACGATCTGTCACACTACTACACTTTAAAACACAGTTTATATGTAATTCATGTCACACAGTCTCATACGGAACCTACATCCGCTTTCTTTTATATACTGTATATGATAAGATACTGTCATCCCCCTTCCCTTCTGTGTGAGAGGATGAATGATCGAATGTATTTCTAGTTGCATGCTTGAGGGTAGCAGACAAGCCTGTCTGCTAGAGAACAGTAGGACCAACGTCGGAACAGGTAGCTACGCTTTCTAAAAGCAAAGAGGTTTCTATCCTTAGTATGGTCCTGTCCGTCTCTTGTCATGATGGTATAGGAAGCTGCTCCTCTGGCCACTTCCGTTTGTATTTGTGAGCCACCCTCAGAAAGGGACCAAGGGAGTCTGTCCGTGGCGAGCGTTTGAAGTGGTAAGATCTCTGGCTAAGCGCGTGTCTGCTAGGTCCGTAGGACAATGGATTTCTTAAGTTCAGCCTAACTGAAAATTTAATCACCATTATTTCAGGTTTAGCTCTAAAATATCTAATGTTATCTTAAATTGCAATGCAGTGTAATTCGCGTGTGAAGTTCAGAATATCTTCCGGTAGTTGCTTTGTTACTACTTTGTGAGTAAAGTGGAACCACGTGTTGATCAGTAACTCTAACTAGCATCATCAATCTTCAATGCAAATGTGCGTGAGATTATAACGTCTCGTCTTGACAATATTTTTCAATATAGCAACTTTTCTTTATGTTCAACCCACGTGGGGTGTACTTTCTGAGACCAGTACCACGTGCTCATACAATGGTTTGACCCATCAGGTTAATAGTAAGACGATAGTAATCAGTTTGAGGTTTTTCTTTTGTAAATTGCTTTTAGATCTAATTTATTTTAATTATCAAAATTATTGTGGAGTTACACTCTTTGTGTAAACCAAGTTGACCACGTGAAGCATGTGGTGTAATCATCAAAGTAGCCCTCAGCTATTCTTTTCGGGAAGATTTCACAGAGAGTTAGTATGAATTTAGTATACCAGTGTGTGGTAATTACATGACGGACAGGATTGTGCTACGAACGTAACTTCTTTGGGTGAAAATTGAATTGGTTGGTTGTGGTAAATTTCCTCTTGCATATGTTTCAACGTTCTTCGTGTGTTATTCTATGAATGCAGTGTTGTATGCAGTCTCCCAATCTTGGCTCCATATTTGATGTGTTCCGTAAGATTAAAAACTCACATTTTCACAGTCCTAAATAAGGCACCAGCTTAGTTATGACTCACGTTTAATATGCTGAAATATCAATGATCAATGTTAAAATAAATTTCCAAATATAAACTGATTTATTTCTTTTTATTTAAATTCTCTTATATATATATATATATATATATATATATATATATATATATATCACCGGTTGTCGTATGACTATTAAAAGATTATAATTAATGTTAGTCTGGTTGGGAATTTGGTAAGCTAGACTGGATACCTGGTGAAACATTTGCGCAGTAATGCAAGGTTAACTTCCCCAGACAGCTCACAGCTTTTAACCCGCTTTTATTGTCTATCACCACCGCTTACACCACAAAATAAAGCAACAACGTTACAACTGACCAGGAATATTGGTGCAGCCCAAATTTCATGTGTTATAAGTTTAGAAGCCTGCTTTAAGTATAAAATCACCCCTATGACGTTTCAGTTCACTTCCCCTAAGTTTAAGTCCACTTGTGCTATATTTAACTATTCCCTCACCACTCTTTCAACACTGCAGTTTAAACAATTGCTACCTAAGTAAGAAACCCAAAAGTAGACTTGTCCTAACTTTAAAACTGTACACATCAATGGTGCAACACGTATGGTTGTCAAACACTTGTCACAGCTGTGTGTAGTAGGATAGGACTGGGAGGTGCATCTCGTACTGAGGCGTTCAGATAGTCGTTTTTCCTTCGCGCGATCCGCGAGTGGAACAGAGGGGAGGAAATATGACTCTGGCGCGAATAGTGCCCTCCGCCACACACCGCTTGGTGGCTAGCGGAGTATATATATATATATATAGATGTTTATTTAGATACTATGGACCCCATGGCACACTGTACCATCCCAAATGTCAAGTCGTGGGTATTATTCCCATGCTGAAAATCTTCTTTTGTGTGTCATTTCTTCCTCCTTTTAGCCTGATTTCTGTGTTTTTCTCTTGCACGAAATTAACAGGGTCCCAAGGGGCGTCCTTTAGTTTTCCTAACCATTTCGTATATTTTCTGTTCTCCTGTTCTCAAATTGTCTGTTGTTCCTTCCCACAGTTTACCTCTCTGCCAAAGTACCTTATTTTAATTTCTATTTCTGTCATTCCAATAGCTCTCCGTCCAATTAATACCATCCTGAATATCATTTTTATAATTTCCTGACTCTCTTCTCCTATGAGATACCTCATGATAATCTTGAGACCATCCCCCATTCTGGTGACGATCATTTTTCTTTGTCTGTCTCTATGTCTTCGATTCCTCTCCCATGGTCTGTGTAATTTGTCTACGTGTCTCAGAAATCGAATCATCAGGTGCATATACTAATCTGCACTGTATTTTATTTTGTAAACTCCTGTTTAAGGCACCAATCTGAATCAATTCATGTAGTGGTTTATCCAGGCATGTTAATGTTTTTATCTCTTCCACACAGAAATATTTCATTTTACCACTAGCTTCCCTGGAATTAGGTCAATTTAGGAATTCACTTATTATTCTACCGTGATTAGTCTCTGACCAAAACTTGTTTAAGGAACACTGTTCAAACTCATTGAAAGTCATATCTCTGCTAATATTTTGATTGGCCTAAGATAATTCCTCCCCATCCAAAAAGATTTTACATATTTAATTTTAAGGGCTTCAAACACTCCAGAAAGAAAATTGTCTTTACACTGGTAAATGAAATCAATAGGGTGTAACTTTTTTCTCCTGGAAAATTTGTCACGTTTACATTTTTAACTCATTGCCACAACTGGTACCAACGCTCTTAGCAACAAAACTTCCCTGTAGCTGAAGTAGTTTGTTACTAAGATAAGATATGCTACTTTGACATGCATCAATATTACTGCTTACAAATGTGACTTTGTGGCGAATTTGGTTAAATTTCCCTCCTGTTCTACCAGCTACATCTGCCAACTTGCTATCAACAGACTCTTTACTTTTAATTAATTCTTTCACACACATTTTCCTCTCATTGTTAGTCATGTTACGCATTATCTTCAAATTTTTATGCTTCCTTTCCATTTCGTCCAACAAATCGTTCTCTTGCGTTATTTCCTACTGTGATAATACGTGTGCCAATCAGCTGGTGTGCGGGATTGATAGACTATTTGAAGCTACTTAGTTCCTTTTTCAAGTTATTAACCTACGTGATTCTATTGGTTAACTGGTTTTTTCTTCTTTTAGTTTTTTGCTTACGCTGTCTATGTTATCTCCTATCGTTTAAAGAACGTTGCCCTATTTGTCCAACTTTTCTCCTATGAATTTTGTAAGCTGTTCAAATAAGTTGCTGTTACTGTCTAACGGCTTCCAGTAGTCAAATTCATGAAAAGGGGAGCAGAAACTACTGAAATATCCGCCTACAGCTCCCTCTTTGCGTCTTACGGCATGTGAATAGTCATTGTTCACTAAAGATTGCATGTTCAAATGGCTCTGAGCACTATGGGACTTAACATCTATGGTCATCAGTCCCCTAGAACTTAGAACTACTTAAACCCAACTAACCGAAGGACATCACACAACGCCCAGTCATCAAAATATTGCATGTCACCACTGTCTTGTTCTGAGCCTAATTCTCATCTACCTCCTGTTCCTGATCAACAACTTCATCTAGATCACTCATTGTTAATAAGTTACTAACGAAAAAATCTAAACAAATAATTCTTCACTCGACCTAAACACACGAAGCTAAACAAAGTAGATAATATTTATTTTTTAAAAGTACTTACCGTGCTTATTGGATTGAAGACGACGATGCTGATCGTCACGCGTCTAATTTCTCTCCTCTTACTTTGGCTCCAACATTTCGCTTCACAGTCCTGGTTCATGTTTATAGGTCCCCACATTAATTTTATTTTCTCGTTTTTGTATCATCGGGTTACCTGAAACTCAAAACAGTATTATCACGTTACCCTGTATTACCTTTTATCCCAGTTCATTCCACTACATTGTGATGTAACTTCTTTGCTTAGATGTATTTTATTTCTTGATAGTTCAAATGATATAAGCTTGTTGCAATTAGGACTCGATGTTGATAAGCGGTTCACATGAGTTGTACTCAGAACTTAACTTCTTCTCATTCAATGTCCTGGAATTCTTCACAAGAGCAAGATTTGGATGTACATCATTCTGTATAGCAATACACTGATATAAGTTTCACGACCTTTTATTATTCATACCAACACAGGCGAACTATCACGAATATCAGAAACATCATTAAGTGTACATTCAAACATTTACTTCATCGTTGGTATTAAAATTTTTTAGATATTGCACTTCAAAGAATATCACATCAAATTAATTTGACACAAGTACAGAAATATTACACTCGCCATTGTCAGGAAATAACATTATCACTTGAATTTATATCAAATATACAGAACGAACAATGACATTAACAATTTCACAATAACAAGATTAAGCACAGTCATTGTTCCATGTTTTCGAGACTCATTTGATTAGAGCTTCTCGTCAGTATCAACAGCAATTCTGTCTTTTACACAGAAAATATTTTTGACGATTTGTTTAAATGTGGAATTTCATTACTTCGCATAGTCTCATAATTATTATGAAAAATTAGTAAATTTTGTTACATAAATTAGCTAAAATGATGAATAACAGCAGTTCTCATGTTATTCCAAACATTGCTTCAGGTATTTTGGCCAATAAAACGAAAATGAGCGATATAGTATAAGACAATTTTATCATATATTAATTAAAACAGACTCCGACAATTTATGATGTTCGTACCAATTGACCGAGTTTCATGAGTTTGATATGTTGGTGTTTCAAAGTCATTTATATATTAACTCATTCACAAGGTAGAGAGTACTGATTTTGACATTACAAATATGCTGTTAATTGGAATCTGGGCAATGACTTGCCCTCGATGAATTTGGAGTTGTGGTACAGATCTGTTCAACATGCTTTCCAAACTGGTTTGTAAAGTTTAATATCGTTACGAATAAAACGATTTTACGGCGGAATTTTATGTTGTCATTCGATACAAATATTTATTGGTCCAGTTAGATATTCGTTTAATCGGTATAATTATATTAACAGCGACATTAAAAAACATGAAAAATAGCCAGTACCTCCAATACAGCAAAGCACTAATCTTTATATGACAGCTTCCCAGTTCGATCTTCCTCGTACAGGACCACCATACGCGTACTCCTCGTATATAGCTTTTGTATTTCTTAGTATAACACGATACAATGTTCTGCAGAAGCAGCTAAAGTATTGCTATTAGACATTAATATTGGGAGTGTCTTCGAGTCGAAATGCAGATCTTATTTAAAAACGAAAATTATAACTGATAAGGCTGGGACATTTCTGCAGCATTTGCGAGCGTTTGTCTGTTTCATAGATCGCAGATATGCATATCTAATCTCTTGTCTTGTTCCTCATCTCTGCAGTTAAACAGGGTTCCTTGGAAGAGTGACAACATAGTTCTCACGAAAGTCTGCTGGACAATTTTAGAGTACGTGCATTTAAGGTGGGCAGCCCGATAATTCTACACCAGCCATTGGATATCTCGCATGGAGGCCATAGGAGTAAGATGAGAGGGACAAATGGGGCAAAAAGTAGATTTCATAATTCGAGGTCCGCGTACCTTAACAGCATTACAAGCAGAATAGCGAGATGTGTAAAGATTTAACGCATTGCTCATTTTTTTCCACATCCTCTTCGAGAGTGGAATGACTTAGGTATTGGATTTAGAGTACAGCAGCATATACCTCTTACGTCTGCTGCAGTAACCTTGAGATAATTTCGTTAATACTTATCAGCCTAAGTCTAATCAATACATCGTCACACCTATGGAGTAACAAGACACACGTTTAGGTACGATATAACTATCCCCTTTAAGCAAATACAAACAGGTGTTTCGTAATATTATTGACAAGAATTCTATACCAAGTAACCTCAGCCCTATTGAACGATTTCCATATTGTTATATAACAATTATAGTAACATAATTGCTGACGGCATAAGGTAATAGCATTTCTAAATCAGGAACAGAAATTTCCTGTATATCTAAAAGAAAACAGTTTTTTTTAATGGCCGTAATGCAGGCGGAAGTAGTTTTATAGTTCCTCAGAGCAATGACCAAAGACCTCTTGTTAGTGCACCTTTAACTACATTGTGCTTAGCATAGTATCTGTACCCGGAACTGTGGCCGAGCGGTTCTAGGCACATCAGTCCGGAACCGCGCGAATGCTGCGGTCGCAGTTTCGAATCCTGCCTCGGGCATGGATGTGTGTGATGTCCTTAGGTTAGTTAGGTTTAAGTAGTTCTACAGTAAGTTCTAGGGGACTGATGACCTTAGATGTTAAGTCCCATAGTGCTCATAGCCATTTGAACCATAGTATCTGCATGACAAACAAAAATTACGTGAAGCGAAATGTAGTGCGAGGAGGGCTATGCGAGAGGCGTTCAATGAATTCGAAAGTAAAGTTCTGTGCACTGACTTGGCAGAAAATCCTAAGAAATTTTGGTGTTATGTCAAAGAGGTAGGTGGATCAAAACAAAATGTCCAGACACTGTGACAAAATGGTACTGAAACAGAGGATGACAGACTAAAGGCCGAAATACTAAATGTCTTTTTCCAGAACTGTTTCGCAGAGGAAGACTGCACTGTAGTTCCTTCTCTAGATTGTCGCACAGATGACAAAATGGTAGATATCGAAATAGATGATAGAGGGATAGAAAAACAATTAAAATCGCTCAAAAGAGAAAAGGCCGCTGGACCTGATGGGATACCAGTTCGATTTTACACAGAGTACGCGAAGGAACTTGCCCCCCTTCTTGCAGCGGTGTACCGTAGGTCTCTAGAAGAGCGCAGCGTTCCAAAAGATTAGAAAAGGGCACAGGTAATCCCCATTTTTAAGAAGGGATGTCGAACAGCTGTGCAGAACTATAGAGCTATATCTCTAACGTCGACCAGTTGTA
The DNA here is from genome assembly GCF_023864275.1 of Schistocerca cancellata. Classification (NCBI taxonomy): domain Eukaryota; kingdom Metazoa; phylum Arthropoda; class Insecta; order Orthoptera; family Acrididae; genus Schistocerca; species Schistocerca cancellata. The sequence goes on from NC_064629.1 coordinate 826,701,970, forward strand.
GAATTTTGGAACACGTATTATGTTCGAGTATAATGAGTTTACTGGAGACTAGAAATCTACTCTGTAGGAATCAGCATGGGCTTCGAAAAAGACGATCGTGTGAAATCCAGCTCGCGCTATTCGTCCACGAGACTCAGAGGGCCATAGACACGGATTCTCAGGTAGATGCCGTGTTTCTTGACTTCCGCAATGCGTTCGATACAGTTCCCCACAGTCGTTTAATGAACAAATTAAGAGCATACGGACTATCAGACCAATTGTGTGATTGGATTGAAGAGTTCCTAGATAACAGAACGCAGCATGTCATTCTCAATGGAGAGAAGTCTTCCGAAGAAAGAGTGATTTCAGGTGTGCTGCAGGGGACTGTCGTAGGACCGTTGCTATTCAAAATATACGTAAATGACCTTGTGGATAACATAGGAAGTTCACTGAGGCTTTTTGCAGATGATGCTGTAGCATATCGAGAGGTTGTAACAATGGAAAATTGTACTGAAATGCAGGAGGATCTGCAACGAATTGACGCATGGTGCAGAGAATGGCAATGAATCTCAATGTAGACAAGTGTAATGTGCTGTGAATACATAGAAAGAAAGATCCTTTATCATTTAGCTACAATATAGCAGGTCAGCAACTGGAAGCAGTTAATTCCATAAATTATCTGGGAGTAGGCATTAGGAGTGATTTAAAATTGAATGATTATATAAAGTTGACCGTCGGTAAAGCAGATGCCAAACTGAGATTCATTGGAAGAATCCAAAGTAAATGCAATCCGAAAACAAAGGAAGTACGTTACAGTACACTTGTTCACCCACTGCTTGAATATTGCTCACCAGTGTGGGATCCGTACCAGATAGGGTTGGTAGAAGAGATAGAGAAGATCCAACAGAGAGCAGCGCGCTTCGTTACAGGATCATTTACTAATCACGAAAGCGTTACGGAGATGATAATAAACTCCAATGGAAGACTCTGCAGGAGATACGCTCAGTAGCTCGGTACGGGCTTTTGTTGAAGTTTCGAGAACATACCAGCACCGAGGAGTCAAGCAGTATATTGCTCCCTCCTACGTATATCTCGCGAAGAGACCATAAGGATAAAATCAGACAGATTAGAGCCCACACAGAGGCATACCGACAGTCTTTCTTTCCACGAACAATACGAGACTGGAATAGAAGGGAGAACCGATAGAGGTACTCAAAGTACCCTCTGCCACACACCGTCAAGCGGCTTGGGGAATATGGATGTAGACGTAGATGTAGACATCAGATTTCGGCCAGAGAAGAGTATCTCCTTCCCGCCATCATGAACACCATGCAAGCTCATGCCATTTAGTTGCCTGACAGTGTGCTGTGAGACCTATATATGCTTTTTTTTTTTTTTTTTTTTTTTAGAAATTTAAGTAGCATTCGAATTACAACAGCCTTCTGATATGACCCTAGTGTCTGTATTGGGACTGGGCCGAAAAATCAGTTTGTAACACCAGCATTCCACCTTACGGTGTGTGGCAGAGCGTAATTAATACCATTCTGCAACCTCCACGTGGAAAGATTGCCTATTGATATACATCTGTAGTTCCTCATTGTAGTCATTTTGCGAGACATAATAGAGAGGAAGTAACACTTGTATATTGCTCACAGCATACTCTGTCCCTTTTTTGCGACAATAAACTTCTCTGTGATCCAGAAGACCTCTAATGCAGAGATAAAATTTAGAGGTCTGTAGTGTATTCAAGTGACGCTTATATCATACCTTGACACGTATTTTGAACTTCGCCCTGTAAAACAATCCATACTGCAAAACCCAACGATATCTGTAACGTGTTTGACGACTGTGATCTCACTCAGGAATTACTAACTAACTGGTGAAGCATTCCAATGGATGTTTAGAGAAGAATACTCCCACATAATCCACGCTTGCGCTCCATTATGTGCTGCCATTTTCCTATTATATATAATGTTTCCATCAATAAACACCACAACTACCAATTACTTCCTGCATGTATAGCCTTTCCCAGTTTCCTATGAATCCGTCCAATATTACTAAAGTGAGAATTGCAAAATTATTCTTGCATGTGTGTGTATGCAACGAATTTTAATTGTTGTGATACGAAGGGTTATTGTAATGGTGGAACAAGATATTTATTTTCTCCATGCTATACTTCCAACTGTAGCGACAGGTTGTTACTAGGTTAGTGAAGTATACAAGTTGCCTCAGGCATGCTGATCCCACATCACAAAACACATGTTCATGGACACTATGCAAATGAACACAATAACAGTAGTGGAGTGATGGCGACACAAGCGTATTTGTTAGAGCAGGGGGCATGCATCAGGGGCAATCATAAATTCAGGGGCAATCCTATAGTTATGCTAGTTGATTCATGACCCTTGGGATAATCTATCCTTAAACTATTGTTCAGTTAAGTGGCTTTCCACGTCACTCCCTCCCCCTCACCCATCCCCTTAACATATTGCTCTGTTCCATGTCACATCCCCTTAACCTATTGTTTCCCTTAATCTGTTGTTCATTTCTGAGCCAATTTTCTGTCACCTTCTCCCCCGTCCCCTCCCCTTAACCTATTGTGTCACTTCCCCCTCCTCTGGAAAATCCTCCAGTCTCTCTCCCCTGCCAGAAAAAAATTGGTTGGAAAATCACTTAGCCTGTGCTGATCTGTTGGTGTGGAAGGACATATCCTGTATGTTTCGAGGATATGGTTGTTGTCCTGTCGGAAAATTTTCTCGAAATTGGCATGAAAGAACTCAGTGGGTGCTCACCTCGGCATGCAGGGATCAACTGAGCTACAGCTCAATGCCACCACCAGAGGACGTCTCTCCCACCCCCACTCCTCGTCCTCTCACCGCATCCCTAAACCCCCCCCCCCCCCACAGAAATTGGCAGGAAAAGTCGGTGAGCTGGTGGAGTGGAAGGATGCCAGGACAGGAAATTCAATTATATTTTAGAGGACATAATAATAATATACTGTTTACTTAAAAATTCGATTTGCAGACCAATTTTCAGGGGTTGGATTTCTCTTTTATTTGGCGGGAACAGCTCATCATTCTCTGCTGTTCATTTAATTTTGAAAATTTGAGGTCTTGTGGAATACGTAGGAAAAAGTAATTAAGTACGAAAATAGATGGCTTTTTTTTCCGATGGCGCAGGGAATACCGTCATGAAATCGGCAAAAAACACTCATCGCACGTAATTACAGCGGTCACTTTCTTCCGCTAAAAAACACTTGCACTGCATCTGCGGCGTAAGGCTCGAAGCGCCCTGCTTCCTTTGTAGCATCTGCACCACCAGCGCACGTCACAATAGAGATCGGGGTCTGCGCCGCGTGTCGAAACCGCTGTTGGGGCCTCGTTGCCGAAACCGCGCGCTGGGCTCGCGCCACAGCAGCAGCCGCCAGACAGCGCTAATCCCTCTAACAAAAGTATCAGGTGCCGGCGCCCCTTTGATACCAGACTCATTTTCTGTTTTGCTCCCAAACACACACCTTGGATACCAGATCAGTGGAAGCATCTGCTCTATGTGCTCGCAATGCTGTGCAGATATGGACTGAGTTAGTTCACAATATCACTGGCAGAGGACACTGCGAGAAGCAACCTCCCCATCCCTCCTCCCTCCAATATTCTCCTCCCCCCTCCCTCACCCCACCGGTTACTTCCTGTCAGACAGAGCATCTTTGATACTGATACCTGGGAAATCCCTGTTGTAACACGTTTTCCCTTTCTTTCTCTCTCTCTCTCTCTCTCTCTCTCTCTCTCTCTGTCTCTCTCAAGCGCCTACTTCCTGCCCAGTGAGCATCTATTCTGTACCACAGTAACTCCTCGTTTGTACTGACCAAAGTAGTGGATGTCTGGAAAATCCCCAGCTGTGGATGCCTAGCAAATAGCCTATTCCCACTATCCCCACTCTATCAAATTGTTTATCAAATTAATTAAATCGATACCCTCTGTGTGGGACAGTTTTTCGTTGGTTTCAGAGGCTATCCAGGATTTGATCCCATTACCGCCCAGTTCCCAAACCCTACTGTTCCCCCCTTCTGGATTTTCCTTACATTTTGTTGACGGATACTGGCACAGCTAGGTCGTTAGGCAGAAAATCCATTATGCAGAAGGTAGCTGAAAATTTCAAATTTCAGCTCAGTTGCATGCAGTGTCCTTCAACAATTTGCAGGATTCAGGGCATGGTGTTGGACTGGTTGTGTGCTAGCAGTCCCACTCTCAGAATGAATAAATTGATCAATCGAGAATTTGACATTGCTGTTGGTTTTTAAAGCACTATATAATCCCTTAGCTGGTCCTCTCAGCTACACCAAGACGAGGAATGAGGAGGAGGAGGATGAGGAGGAGGTGTACACCACATGATAGGACAGCAACAACAACGAATACCATTCCCACCTTTCTGGTGCAAGGCAGAATCCACTGGACTGTAATTAGAAGCAGTAAACACCGCACACTGAAACCACGTTCCATTCTATAGTAATAGTTGTCAGGGATCACTGAAGCACTCGTACATCCCATCCGCTCATGTCCGAACACCCACACACAGTGCCCCAGGCCAGGGGTCTTGCAGTACTAGTTACCGCCGTGGATGCATGTCTCAATGATCGTGCCAGGTCTGCAGCAAGACTCTACCTGCTGGAGAGTACTGCCCGGCCATGGAGGGTGTGTATGTTATCAATATATCCAGTGCCAACATGTGTCAGTGGTCGATATTGAATCTTCTCAAGTATCCACCTAAAACTCAGAGAATACTCGCAACTCATGCTATCACGAAGGCTGCCCAACACATACTGAGAATTAGTTCGCTATTACCGGCCCAGAGAGCGACACAGCGAGGTCAACTGCATCCCTATAACCCACCTGACTGGTTCAGAAGGCGCAGTGGCAGCTCTCACCTTAAGCCAGAAAAGTCCATTTGTTCTGGTCACCAGAACCCTCCACCATACACACAGACACCAAGCGGTGTTGGTCTAGGAAACGAGCAACATATTCACCAGTTTAATTACAATTAAATATTACAATTGCAGCACCAATCTGGTGACATTCGAATATGAGTGAAGTATTGGAAATACCTCCTCCTGATGACTGTGGTTCTGGAAATATCAATTTCCACATAAATCTATATCCTCCTTATGATTGGACATAATTTTTCATGTAAAGTCTTTCATACCCCTTATGGCTATCAAAGCACTGAAATCGTAGTTTTCCACGTCAGACCTATACCTCCCTTATGAACGGACATACTCCTACCCACATCATTCTCTTTACACATGTCGGAACACTGAACACAGTAACTTTACTCTCTAACGCACACACATTTCAGACAAGCAGTGTAACTATTGTCTATATGTGTATAACACGCCGGCCGGTGTGGCCGTGCGTTGAAAGGCGCTTCAGTCTGGAACCGCGTGACCGCTACGGTCGCAGGTTCGAATCCTGCCTCGGGCATGGATGTGTGTGATGTCCTTAGGTTAGTTAGGTTTAATTAGTTCTAAGTTCTAGGCGACTGATGACCCCAGAAGTTAAGTCGAATAGTGCTCAGAGACATTTGAACCATTTTTTTGTGTATAACATCCAAAAAACTTATGGTATGTCCACACTCACACCAGCTAGGTTCCTTGATTCTCCTCAGCTCTAGGAAATTATTTGACATTTAAGTCCCCCAGCCAACCAGATTCCAGAACAGACTGAAGGTATTGTCAGTTACCACTTCCAGAAGGTGCTGCATCCTACCAAGACCCTCTCAAACAAGTGCTGTAAAGCACAGGCGTCTGGCACTGATAATCAACAGCGCTCCTGCAGACGAAAGGGTTGGAAAGACTTCACCGATATAGGTTGGTGTACTGTAATAAACATCACAGTCAATAGTGCGGCAAAGGACATAAGGGGATGTGCTTAAGGGAGCTGTTGAGAGAACTTCTGTGTATCGATGATATTACAGCCGTATTGCCTGCCCTGTTTGTACACTATAGCAGATCCAGTTGAACCCTGGATACTGTGCAGCTGTTTATGAAGTGAATCTATCACCCGTTATGTTCGCATATACTCGTCAGTGTGTTGAAATCATAATTACCCACGCCAAATCTATTCCTCCTCCCTTATGGCTAGACATGCGTAATTTTGTACAGGAATAATGGTTTGATCACTTCCCACGCATGTCTGGTGATATGCCAGAACAGTTCAAATGGTTCTGAGCACTATGGGACTTAACATCTGTGGTCATCAGTCCCCTAGAACTTAGAACTACTTAAACCTAACTAACCTAAGGACATCACACACATCCATGCCCGAGGCAGGATTCGAACCTGCGACCGTAGCAGTCACGCGGTTCCGGACTGAGTGCCTAGAGCCGTTAGACCACCGCGGCCGGCGCCAGAACAGTAACCACAGTAAATTCACCTTCCAGCAACACAACTTTCCCGACAAGTAGCGCGATTATCATTTATAGGTGTTTGGCGTTCGAAAAATTATGGTATGTCCACACTCACACGGCCTACCATAACTTCCCAGTAGCAAAACCCTCCAGCCACTTTGTCGTTATCACATATTCATCAAGGAATAAGAGACGTAATTACAATTAAAAAGCCTTTGTGTCTTTTATTTATGTCACACATTCTTTGCAACAACAGGAAGAACTCGTACCCCAAGCCAAGTCACAGACCTCTGCTAATTCTCCCGAAATCCCATCACGTTCTAACAGCAATGTTCCATAGTTAGAAGGCTTTCTAGTCCTCCATCCATCACTGAACAGATTTAGAGCTATCACTACGAGAAAAATAGCACATCAATTTACAGGAGAAAATTCACCATGCAGAATATAAGCGGACTGCACAAAGAAATTCAGAAGCGCAACACCTACAACTCGTCGATACTGAATGACAGTCTATAAATATCCCTCTGTACATTTTCTGATTCCATTTATTGTATTCCTATGAGTACCACGCTAGAAATACGACAGTTTAAGGTGTCAGTCTTCGTTGACAGCACTGTTCTCTCTCACTCTCTCCCTCCCTCCCTCCGCTCGTCCATTTTGTAACATCCAACAAAGCAAAACTGCAAACTGTAATAACTTCGCTAACGTCGCATAGTAGAGAACTGAATAAGATTATTTTACCGCATCTCCCTCTTCCAATACATTGGAAACAAATACTGTCTCGGTATTGGCAACGACCATATGTTGTGATCCCATTAAATATACACGTATTAGTCCACTGGAGCAGGCAGCCAGTCATCGAAGTCGCTTCCACAGACCTGTGTAAAGTTTTGTCATCTGTACTGGAAGAATACCATATGTCTCAGACTATCAATCACAATAAAAGGTCCTTGAGTTGCTGTTTCATAAGCAGGTGGATACATTGTTTTTTGCTGTAACACATCAAAGCAGTGTATTACTGCAGCTGTGTACACTGCCACACATTTTGTTTTTCTACCATAACTTTGAGGTCTATATCAGGTGCTAAACCGACATTAGCACGTTTCTATCCATTGGATCTCACATAAAGTTGAACATCCAATGATGTAAACTAAACTGCCCCACAACACACGAGATGACTGAAATAAAAGACAGAGGTGATGTTTCTTATTGACAAAGTTATGGAAGACATCGCAACAAACAGAAACTGGAACAGTTTGCCACATTGTGGAGCGTTTTCAAACAGCTGTCGAAAGATGATGACATCTACATTTAATATCATCTTCGGCAGTGATGGGGTAAAGATGCCTATGTGTTCCATTTTCAAAGAGATCCAGAGCATTGATTCCTCATGTTGGTGCTACATACACTACTGGCCGTTAAAATTGCTACACCACGAAGATGACGTGCTACAGACGCGAAATTTAACCGACAGGAAGAAGATGCTGTGATATGCAAATGATTAGCTTTTCAGAGCATTCACCCTAGGTTGGCGCCTGTGGCGACACCTACAACGTGCTGACATGAGGAAATTTTCCAACCGATTCCTCATACACAAACAGCAGTTGACCGGCGATGCCTGGTGAAACGTTGTTGTGATGCCTCGTGTAAGGAGGAGAAATGGCTACCATCACGTTTCCGACTTTGATAAAGGTCGAATTGTAGCCTATCGCGATTGCGGCTTATCGTATCACGACATTGCTGCTCGCGTTGGTCGAGATCCAATGACTGTTAGCAGAATATGGGAACGGTGGGTTCGGCACGTCTCGAGCCCTGAGTCAACAGATGGGGACGTTTGCAGGACAACATCCATCTGCACGAACAGTTCGACGACATTTGCAGCACCATGGACTATCAGCTCGGAGACCGTGGCTGCTGTTACCCTTGACGCTGCATCACAGACAGGAGCGCCTGCGATGGGGTACTCAACGACGAACCTGGGTGCACGAATGGCAAAACGTCATTTTTTCGGATGAATTCAGGTTCTGTTTACAGCATCATGATGGTCGCATCCGTGTTTGGCGACATCGCGGTCAACGCACATTGGAAGCGTGTATTCGTCATCGCCATACTGGCGTATCACCTGGCGTGATGGTATGGGGTGCCGTTGGTTACACGTCTCAGTCACCTCTTGTTCGCATTGACGGCACTTTGAACAGTGGACGTCACATTTCAGATGTGTTACGACCCGTGGCTCTACCCTTCATTCGATCCCTGCGAAACCCTACATTTCAGCAGGATAATGCATGACCGCTTGTTTCAGGTCCTGTACGGGCCTTTCTGTATACAGAAAACGTTCGACTGTTGCCCTGACCAGCACATTCTCCAGGTCTCTCGCCAATTGAAAACGTCTGGTCTATGGTTGCCGAGCAACTGGCTCGTCACAATACGCCAGTCACTACTCTTGATGAACTGTGGTATCGTGTTGAAGCTGCATGGGCAGATGTATCTGTACACTCCATCCAAGCTCTGTTTGACTCAATGCCCAGGCGTATCAAGGCCGTTATTACGGCCAGTGGCGGTTGTTCTGGGTACTGCTTTCTCAGGATCTATTCACCCAAATTGCGTGAAAATGTAGTCACATGTCAGTTCTAGTATAATATGTTTGTCCAATGAATACCCATTTATCATCTGCATATCTTCTTGGTGTAGCAATTTTAATGGCCAGTAGTGTACTTCACCAGGGTGGAGTGTCCTAGGTGACAATCATCCTGACCTTCACACCTTTCGACTCTCCATCATTTATTTTTGTGACTTACAATGTATAACCACATGCAGAACAAGGGGACATTCTGCAGACATGGTGCGATCGCTGACAAGCGCGTCCACGGCGGCAAGTAGCCCTGCATCACCTCTGGCCTGGGGCACTGCATGTGGATATCGGGACACGAGTGTGCCGAATGTACGAGTGTTTCAGTGATCTCCGACATCTAACTGCTACTATGGAATGGAATGTGGCTTAAGTGTGCAGTGTTTACTGCTTATCAGTACAGTCCAGTGGACTCTGTCTTGCACCTGAAAGATGAGAGTGGTATTCATTGTTGTTACTCTCCTATCATGTGGTACACCCTTCCTCCTCCTCCTCCTCATTCTTCTTCTTGGTGTAGCTGAGAGAACCACCTGAGGGATTACATAGTGCTTTGTTTCTGATAGAAGCACTGCAAGTACACAGACCAGACCAACGCAATGCCCTGTCTTCCACAATTGTTTAAGGACATTGCATGCAACTGAGCTGAAATTTGAAATTTTCAGCTACCTGCCGCGTAATGGATTTTCTGCGAAACGACCTGCCTGTGCCAATATCTGCAAACAGAATGCCAGGAAAATCGAGAAGGGGGAAAGAGCAAGGTTTGGAAACCAGGAGGCTATAGGATCGAATCCCAGAAAGCCCCAAACTTCCCACCAAATGTACCAGTGTTAGTATCCAACAATAGGAAGCGATGAAAAACTGTCCCACACTGAGGATGACGATTTAATTAATTAGTCAGTCAATTTGATAGAATGGGAGTAGTGTGAATGGACTATTTCCAAGACATCCACAGCTGAAGATTTACCAGGTATCCACCACTTTCTTCAGGACAAAAGAGGGGTTGCTGCAGCACATAAGAAATGATCGCTGGACAGGAAGTAGCCCCTTGAGAGAGAGAGAGAGAGAGAGAGAGAGAGCATGTGTTTCGACGGAAAATTTCCAGGTATCAATATCAAAGACTTGCCATCACCTGATGCTTTGTCCGACAGGAAGTAACTGGAGGGGTGAGGGGGAGGGGAGGAGGGGATTGGAGGGAGGAGGAGTGGGGAGGCTGCTTCTCCCAATGTCCTCTGACGGTGATATTGTGAACTAATTACGTCAGTATCTGCAGAGCATTGCAGGCACAGCTGCTTCCTCTCTGATATGGTATCAAAGGTGTGTGTTTGGGAGCGAAACAGGAAGTGAGTCTGGTGTCAAAGGGACACTGGCACCTGACGCTTTTGTTCGGAGGATTAGCGCGGTCCGGCGCCTGCCGCAGTGGCACGAGCCTAGAACATGGCTCCAGCGACGACGCCTCGACAGCGGTTTCGACGCACGGTCACCGAAGCGGGTTTCGACGCGCACGGTGCGGTGTGGTCGCTGACTGTGAGGCTACTACAAAGGAAGCAGGGCGCTTCCGGTCTTACGCCGCCGCTGTAATGAAAGTGTCTTTTGTGCAGTGTGCGATTTGCAGGGGGGATGGGGAGGGATTTCCCCCTCTCTGCATCAGACCATCCCCTTCTCTGGTTTTAGTTTATGCATCCCAAACTGGGATGTTTATTTCCCACGCACTGGAGTAAAACTTTACGTATAATTTAAATTTGTGGAGCCGAACACTGAAAGTTTTTAATACAGTCTTACTATTAATACTATTAATATGTTTGCTTATTAATTTTGAAAAAATGTTATCTAGTAGTTATTGTTGTTGTCTTCAGTCCACAGACTGATTTGATGCAGCTCTCCATGCATGTAGTAGTTAAGCATTTCATAACGTTTAGAACTAAATCATCATTATCATGTTGTCCTTGTTGCTTTCGTCTAAGGCGCGTCATCCGTTTACTTGCGAGCTTGCGAGGGAATTAGTGTGGCAGTCATACCGCGGCAGGCGTACCACAGAGTTGGGTGAGCTGGGGGCTGAAATTCCCACCCCGGGCTCTGACACAGGGTGGTGACCGGCTCGGTACCTGAGCGAACATTTACTGTTAGGCCACCTTTTGGCAACGGTATGGCGCGGACTAACACTCCTGGTACGAAAGCACAAAGTAGTGCGAAGTGAGCAACGGTACTGGTCAGACGGGATCGGACAGTCTGACCTCGCTAGCCGTGGACCACGCGGGTGGAGCTTAACACAGGCTCCCCAGCATCGCGTACTCCAAATTAATTGGTGCCGTTCGTTCGTTGCCTCGCGTCGGCCAAACACACGGCGATCTTCACGCGTTCCCGCTTCAGTAGCTTCATTAGTGAGTTGAGTGCGTTCGGGCCTGTAAGAACTACGGAATTTCAGGATGTCATTCAAACAAAGCAAAATTTCTGATTTTCTTAAGAGCAGTGCATTACCTGATACGTGTACAAACTCTGACAGTCAGGATACTAACAGTGGTGCTAAAAGAGTTAAAATAGACAGTGAATGTAAAAAATAAAACGGTAATGATGGTACTAGTACAAGGGAAGAGACTGAATCTTCGGTGACTGAAAACTGTGACACATCTCAAGGTAGGAATGGGAGTAACAATACTCTTGAGATTATAGTAGGAAATTGTGTTGCCTTATCACGTTTTCAAAACTGGCAAAAGACTAAGCCGTGGCTGTCCGTAAATGACAAAAACTTAGTAATATGCACAGTGTGTTCACAAGTTCGTGAACTTAAGGTGGAAAGCAGTGAACGTGTACGTATCAATAACGCGTTTTTAGCTGGTGTTTCTGCTAAAAACGCCAAAAAACTAAATGATAAAATCGTGGATCATGCAAAGTGCAAATCACACATGAAGTGCGTAGAAATCATGAGTATAAAAGAAAAGAAAAGTTTAGAAAAATACGTCATTGAAGTGCAAAGTTGTGGGGAAAGCGGCATCAAGAAAAAGTAATCGCAACTGCTTCGTTGTTCAGATCTGCATATGTAATAGCTAAACAGAAATTATCATTCAAATCGTATCCTGCAGTAATCGAACTACAAAAGCTTAATGGTTTGTCAGTCGGTAAAATGCTTCATTCTGACCATGCATGCCGAAATATCATTATGTTTGTAGGAGAAGAAATGAAAAAGAATCTTGCTCACTTCCTTGTAGAATCGGGTACAAACTTAGTATCACGATGGACGAAAGTACAATGGTTTCCAATGAAACTTGTTTAATAATATATATACGTTTGTCCTTTGAGAGAGTTGCTTGCGATTGTTTTTTTGACATTGTTGAATTAGAAAGTGAGACAGGAGAATGCATTTTCAGTACACTTTTAGCAGCTCTTGAAAAGTATGGCATTACAAATGATGAATTAAAAAACCACCTTGTAGGTATCGCAACAGATGGTGGCTCAACAATGCTTGCACCTTGCAAAGGCGTAGCCGCTCTACTGCGTAGTCATTTACATAAGGATTTAACTGTCGTTCATTGTATGAACCACAAAATGAAATTAGCTGTCCACGACGTTATGAATGATGTAGCAGATGTATACCACATACAGGTTTTTTTAGATTCCTTGTATTCTGTGTTTTCTCGAAGTCCCAAAAATCAGAGACTACTACAAAGTGTTTCACAAGAATTATCCTCGCAGCTATTAAAACTAAGCCGTATTTTTCGCGTACGTTGGGTTGCTTCCTCATTTAATGCTGTTCGAGCTTTTCTTGATAGTCACAGTTCTCTTGTCTATCTTTTTGAAAAACTGAGACATGATGGTTCCTGATCAACTCAGGAGAGATCTAAATTTGAAGGTTTACTAAAACATCTCACAAAGTGGCTTTTCTGATAGTGCATACGCGTGAACAGTGAATTTCGGCATTAACATCTATTTATAAATAACTGTTTAACCATGGGTAACGCCACAGTCCAAGCTAGTAACATGTATAATTATACTAACCCCCTAAGACATCCCCCCCCCCCCCCACTGGTAAAAGCACAAATCGCACACTGCTTTTGTGGAAGAAAGTGTCGCTGTAACTACGTGTGGTGAGTGTTATTTGCCGATTTCCCGCCAGCTTAGCCTAGCGCGCTAACGCACTGCTTCCTGGACTCGGGTAGGCGCGTCGGCCCCAGATCGAATCTGCCGTATTAACGACGAGGGCCAGTGTGCCGACCAGCCTGGATGTGGTTTTTAGGCGGTTTTCCACATCCCCCTAGGTGAATACCGGGCTGGTCCCCACGTCCCGCCTCAGTTACACGGCTCGCAGACACCTGAACAATTTCGGACTACTCCATGGATTACACTAGTCGCAGACAGTTGGGGTACACTAATTCCTTCCCGGGTGGTACAGGGTGGCGGCAGGAAGTGCATCCGGCCACCCCTTCAACTAACATTGCCACATCCAATTAACCATGCCGACCTTGTGTATCTGCAGGAAAAACGGCACAAGCAAAAGAAAAAAAAAGGTGTTATTTGCCGATTTCATTATGATATTCCTTGTCTGGTTGGAAAAAGCGATCTACTTGCGTATTTAATTACTTTTTCTCGATGTATTTTAAATAAACAGCAGAGGGTGACGAGCTTTTCCCACCAAATAAAAGAGACAACCAACCCCTGAAAATTGGTCTGCAAATTAAAATTTATAACCAACAGTATATTATTATCATGTCCTCTTCAATATAATTGAATTCCCTGTCATGGGATCCATCCATCCCACCAGCTCAGCGACTTTTCCAGCAATTTTTTTCTGGTAGGAATTTGGAAGTGTGGGAGTGGTAGGGACGTCCTCTGTTGGTGGCACTGTGCTCTAGCTCAGTTGATTCCACACATCAAGGTGAGCCTCCACTGAGCTTCTTCCTACCAAATTTCGAGGAAATTTTTTACCAGGATAACACCCATAATTTCCTAAACTAAAGAATATGTTCTTCCATGCCAACAGCTCGGTATAGACTGTACGATTTTCCTGTCAATTTTTTTCTGGCAAGGGAGGAAGACTGGAGGATTTCCCAAAGGGGGAGGGAGGAAAGGGATGCAAAAGGTTAAGGGGAAGGGAGGGGAGGAGATGACAGAGAAGTGGCTCGGAAATGAACAATACATTACATTAAGGGGAATGGGCTGTGACATAGAACTGAACAATAAGTTAAAGGGAGATGTGAGGCAGAGGGCGAGGTAGTGACATGGAAAACCACTTATCAGAACAGTAGGTTAAGGATTCTTTATCCCCAGGGATCATAAATCAATTAGCATAGCAATAGGTTTACCCCTAAATGTATGCTTACCCCTGATGTATGCAGTCCACACTGACAAAATGTTTTTGTGCCGCCATTAACCCATAACTAATAATCACGCTACAACATCATATCTGTCGTTCCATGAAAGCTGTAGGAAGGGTCTACATTACTTCTGCTGTGCTGATGAACAAATCGTACTGATCCATGACTATTAATTGCTCCCAGGCACAGCAGAATATGCAGCTGTGTTAGACTAAGAATGAAAAGGTTGTTGTTTCGATTCCACATAATTCAGTCATAAGATTTGTTTCTGTCACTTATTTCAACTCTATTAATGTTTCCTTTTGTGTAGGATGAAACAGTGTAGATATAAATGGACACCTAATACTGTCTTCTTCTTTAGCCAGGACATTTTATATAAATTTAGTTAGTTGTCTGCTGAAGCGTTATAAATGTTTATGTGCATCTACTCGATTTCCATGTACTTTACCTCTCTACTAAAACAAATGTTCCTAAACAATAATTATTCCACAGGTTAAAAAAACTCATCAACAAATGTAAACAGTGGTTTTCAGTAAACGTACATAGTAGCTCTTATTTCCCAGATTATCCTGTTGCAGTCATGTCCTAACAAATATGTGAGAGGACGTAATATGTTGTAGCTGTACAGACAATTAGCTTCCGGCTGCTGTCCATACTTGGCCTGTCTTGCATGGCTAAATTACCAAGAAACAGTCCCTTAACTAATCTCACTCCATTAGCGCCGAAATTATCCACACTAATGGGAACTGCTCTTGCACCCTTTCACCATTTATATCTTGTATGTGTTCAATGCATCTACATACAAAACATCATGCTCTCCTACAGTATCCCCACACTCACTGAAAGTCATTTCTTGTGGTACTTTATCATTCTTATTGAGCCTTCTTGATTTTTCCTGCAGTTTCACTGGATTTTCGTCCACCAAGGAAGAACCTTGATATATTTGGTTCAAATGGCTCTGAGCACTATGGGACTTAACAGCTATGGTCATCAGTCCCCTAGAACTTAGAACTACTTAAACCTAACTAACCTAAGGACATCACACAACACCCAGTCATCACGAGGCAGAGAAAATCCCTGAACCCCCCGCGAATCGAACCCGGGAACCCGGGCGCGGGAAGCGAGAACGCTACCGCACGACCACGAGCTGCGGACTTGATATATTTGGTTGTGTTGTGGAGAAGACTGATATAATTGAGGAAGTAGGTGTCTGCAGCTTTCATGCAGCACTTGTGTATAATAGCTATATCGTCTTCGTTGGAGTTTACATTAATAATCTCCACATAGTTTACATGCAAATAACTAACACTATAGGCAGACAGAGTATAGTTTACATTCTCTCCTCAGTCATGATTGTCTGGAAGGTGTACTTCTACGCCAGCCAACCTTTGTGTTTATTATTACTGCAGGACAACAGTAGTACCACATATAATTAAGCTTTATACTCGTAATCTTTACTGGGGTACGGTTTAAGTTGATTGGCACATTGGTTCATTTAGATATTATTCATCTTAATACAGAATTTCGATGCATGGTATATCGTTTTCGCATGGTCCTGGAGCGAGGGGAAAATGTATTTTCCCAGCTTTAGTGTAGTACTTACGTCATCTGTGTTGGAGTCTGCATTAACAAAGATCAGCTACGATAGCACTGTTTTTAGCAGAGCGTTGTACAAGTCTTCTTATGTACAGCTGTCAGTTCCATTCTTTTGAGTACTGCTGTGTGTGGTACTGATTCCAGCCATTAACAAATATTCCATTAAAACTACAGTCTTGTACAGCATTTACACCCCACTGTGATTTTGAAATACAGTTTCCGTAAGTAGAATAACCTATACTTCAGCAGAGCAATGGAATCGAATTCATAACAAAGATTACCACTAAAAGATAGTTTATGATACACCTTTCGGTACTTTTTTTTAGTACTCTGCCTACCCTAGTAGCCGCTTCCTATTTGTAGTGCAGTCCTAACCTATTAAGGGGAACCCTCCAGTTCTCTCTCTGATAGCGCAGTTCGAAAAATTCGCATCCGACACTTTCGCAGAATCGTTCGAGTTAGTTGGTTTAGACTAGGGCTTAACAACTGGCCGGTTTTGAGCGCGAGTACTCGCGTCTGCTCAGGCACGGCCTCACGAGCAGGTGCAAGGTCGCGGAGTAGGGAGGGAGGGGAAATGCGCGCGCACGTTTGAATAGGGCCGCAGCGTGTCTATTGAATTCGCGCCGACTGTGTAACGTTTAAAGTACTACGATCAGCTCTAACAGTCACTTCGCTGGTTAAGAATCATGTCAAGTCGCCGTTGTGTAACCCCAACCATGCTATCGCAGTTCAACCCCCATTGGGAGGAATTGTATCTGTTTACAGAAAAAGATGGTGTTGCAGAATGTTTAGTATGTCACAAAACGCTGAATTCTTTTGGGAAATTTAATTTGCAGCGACATTATATGTTGTACCACGCGAAATACTACGGAAGTGGAAAATGTGATGGACCAGACCGTGCACAGGAAGTTATTAAACTTAAAAGGAAGCTATCCGAAGAAGATCTGGACGACAAAGAAAAATCAACTGAGGCAGCTCGCAGAGTGAGTTACAAAATTGCTTTGCTTTTAGCAAAATCCTTGCGCCCCTTCACTGATGGCGATTTAATAAAAGAATGTTTGGTAGTTGCAGCGGAACATTTGTGTCCATCTCAAGTCGAACAGTTTCGGATTGTGCCATTATCTAACATGACCATTATGCGTCGCATTCAGGACATGGCAGACGACGTCCAGAGCCAGCTTGCAAATATCTGTAAAGATTTTATGGCGTATTCTCTAGCTCTGGACGAAAGTGTTGATATCACTGGAACAGCGCAGCTTGCCATATTTATTAGAGGTGTTAATAGAGATCTTCAGGTGAGAGAGGAGCTCCTCGATGTAGTAGCCATGAAGAACACTACAACCGGAGGTGATATTTTAAGTAGTGTTGAAGAAAGTGTTGAAAATATAGGATTGTCGTGGAATTCTTTAGTTTCAGTGTCTACAGACGGCGCACCAGCGATGACAGAGAAAAAACCAGGTTTCGTTGCGATGTTGAAGGAGAAAATGCAAAAACTGACCGTGCCGAATGAAATAAGGGGCGTTCACTGTGTGATCCACCAGGAAAACTTATGTGCAAAGAGTATCACTCTAAAAAATGTGATGAGTGTTGTTGTTCGTACAACCAATTATATAAGGAACCATGGGCTACAACACAGGCAATTTAAAAGCTTTCTTGAGGATGTAGAAAGCCAGTATGGTAGCCTGCCTTATTACAGCGAGGTCCGCTGGCTTAGTCGTGGCGAATTATTAAATCGATTTTTCTGCCTATTAGATGAGATAAATATGTTCATGGAAATAAATAACACGTGTGTTCCTGAATTGAAAGAGCCTTCATGGAAATGTGATCTCGCGCTCTTAGCAGATTTAACTAGCCATCTGAATGCTTTGAACATTTCACTACAATGTAAGGATCTGCTAATTACTCATTTCATAGATCGAATACGAGCTTTTAAAATGAAATTGACACTTATGGTGAGTCAGCTGGAAACAGGAAATCTAGCTCATTTTCCTAAATTATCATCCATGCAAGATGTTCACAAAGACTGTGAACGTTATTCACATAGTTTAGTTGATCAGCGCTTTCAAGATCTGACAGCACTAGACAGTGATTTTGATCTGTTCTCCTCCCCATATTCAGCGAATATTGAAGAGATTCGTCCTGAGCTGCAACTAGAAATTATTGACCTGCAGTGTGGCAGAGAATACAGAGACAAATTTCAGAACAAGAAAAACATTTCGGAATTCTGCAGACACTTCCCTCAGGATAGATTTCCTCGTTTGCACAAACTGGCGGCTACAATAATATCAATGTTCGGTTCCACGTATGTTTGTGAACAACTGTTCTCTGCAATGAAATGTAACAAGATGCGCCTGAGAAACGCATTGTCTGATCGAAATTGAAACTGCACGCTGCGCCTACAATGCACAAGAACAATTACTCCGAACATAGACGCAAATGTAAAGGGCAAAAAGTACAAGATAACCGAGAATCCCACACTTCAGTGACACCTTTTATTGTGTAACAGTTCATAAATTAATACGAATGTAGAGGCATACACTAAACTAATAAAATTATGTGGCACGTGTACATTCTCCTTTATTTGTTTCATTTGTCGCAGTAATAATTCGTGAGTGATATCCCTGCAGGTGGCCGCGGATTTACATTGACTGGCGGCAGCTGTTGTGTGCCCCACGTGACTCTCCCCACTCTCCGCTCTGGTCCGGTAGTGGGGGTAGCGTGCTCGCGCTGCTCCGTGCTCGCGCTGCTCCGTGCTCGCGCCTTCCTGCTCACAGCTTGCTCCGCGAGCACGTATGTTGTGAAGCCCTGGTTTAGACATTTCACTTTGCTCCAAACCAGAGGATCGTGATCGTAGCCTGCACCCTGCATGCGGTGTTAGTTGCCTTTACCAAATCAATCATCCGCCGAAAGGAACTGTGGATAGCCTTAGAACCCAAGGGGCAGTCGTCATTCATACCGACATGTGCCGGTTGCACCCAGTGTAAACAATAGCCGCTGGCAGGGACTTCTCAACATCTCGCCTGAGACCCCTCCCTGTAAACACAGAGCATACACTGGCATTCTGTTCCGCCCTGCCTGCTGTTTCCCTCAAGAGCTCCATTACCCACCTAACGTTGGAGCTCCCAAACACTAGCATAGCCGCCTTCTGCACTTGTCCAGACTGACCAGTAAAACAGCCCACTGGCCCAAAAGGAGAGGCATCCCGTGCTGGCTCAGAAGTATTATCAACACTGGGTAGCATCTTGTTCCCGTTGCTAAGGCGAAAGGAGCCAGTCATGTGGCTCATTCGCTTTCTTATCTTCCGCCCAGTAACGCGGGGACCGACCACTGTCTGCCCCTCACTCTCAAGTGAAGGCAGACCAGTCAGATATTGCATATCTAAAGCGGCACTGACAACAGGGTCACCAAGAGATTTCAAAGGCATCAAGCGTGTCGCAGGTATCGTTACCTGAGCCCCGATGTCGCCACAGCTTTGAGGAGTAGCCATAAATCTGTCGACAGTGGCTAACGCAACTTCCATCTGTTTATAAACAACAGCCAATTCTCCTCGTGTCCACTCATAACAAGCACAGACACTGTCTACATCGTACTGTGTAAAAAAACTGAATGAGATTTCAAAAAATTCAATAAAGCAGTCAGGAGTAACTGAGAAAGTATACATAGACTAGAATGCTGCAGAGCAGTCTGGCGAAATTGGCACCCGAATTTCGAGAAATTTACGTTTTTCTTCAGAGCTCTTGATACGTAAGCCATAGTTCTAGAGTGGAAAATTTGTTATTCTTCGCCCGCATCTCGTGGTCGTGCGGTAGCGTTCTCGCTTCCCACGCCCGGGTTCCCGGGTTCGATTCCCGGCGCGGTCAGGGATTTTCTCTGCCTCGTGATGGCTGGGTGTTGTGTACTGTCCTTAGGTTAGTTAGGTTTAAGTAGTTCTAAGTTCTAGGGGACTGATGACCATAGATGTTAAGTCCCATAGTGCTCAGAGCCATTTTTTTGTTATTCTTCCAGTTCTTGAAACGGTATATCTCTTTCTAGCTGGTGTTGACACTATACTTGAAGGCTCTATGTTAATAAACAACGGAGGGAAGAATACAGAACTGTATGAAGTTGTACCGTGAAAAAATGTGTTTGACATTGATAAAATATTGTACGAATTATAATACTTCCGTTTGGCTAAAAGATACTATGCACTAATTATACGAAAATGATTCCGTGAGTGATTGCATGTAGTACCAGCAAAACTAGAACACTTTTTTCAGTTATGTCAAGCATAATGCCATCACGAGAAGACGACCAAAAGCAAGTAACAACTTTATGATTCGTAGTAATTACAACCTTTTCACGTATAAAAGTCAGATATGACTTTTAATCCTTTGTACCTCTTATTAAAAATACGTTTCTATTAGTATACATCATTTAATTATAATCTTTCCTTTCCTCCTATCATAATGAAACAGTACTTGTAACTGCAGCAATTTAACTCATCTCACCGTCATTTTAATTTATGTTGCAGACACGTTAAGAAACCAAAGAAAAACTAACTAGACTGGAGGTTCTTTTTAGCCTTATAATTCATCGCTTCCCTCTTTAAATGGTTTCAGGAAATCCACAAGACTACGTACTACACTAAAAAGTAAACTGACTCAACACAAACGGTCGAAAAATACGCCAACTCTTACAACAAGAATAAATAGCACTACTGAAAATAGCTAAATAATCAGCTACTGTTCAAGTTACTCTGAGGTAAGTTAGGATATCGGTACCACTAAACTAAACGGTGTATAAGCCCTTCCGGCTAGCCGCGCGATCTAACGCGCTGCTTCCCGGATGGGAAGGCGTGCCGTTTCACGGCACAAATCCGCCTGGCGGATTGGTATCAAGATCAGGTGTGCCGGCCAGCCTGTAGATGGTTTTTAAGGCGGTTTTCCATCTGCCTCGGCGAATGCTGGCTGGTTCTCCTTATTCCACCTCAGTTACACTATGTCAGCGATTGCTGCGCAAACACTGCCTCTATGTTCACGTACACCATAATTACTCTACCACGCAAACATTTGGGGTTACACTCGTCTGGTATGAGACGTTCCCGAGAGGGGCCCACTGGTGGCTGAACCGCACAATAACCCTGGGTTCGTCGTGGGGCGGCGGTAGGGTGGGTGGACTGCTGTGGCCTGTTGTGGGTTTGTGGACCACTGAGGACTACAACAGGACGAAGCATCTCCGTCGTTTCTAGGTCCTTGGTTTAATACACAATACAGAGTACACACAAACTATGTATACAAACAGATAAGCAGCAGCTGCTGCTACTGATCTCCGCTCCACTTGGAAGCTAGAGCTCTACTCGGACACTTTCAACTGTGTCAGTTTTCGCGCCGGCCAGGGTGGCCGAGCGGTTATAGGCGCTACAGTCTGGAACCGCGAGACCGCTACAGTCGCAGGTTCGCATCCTGCCTCGGGCATGGATGTGTGTGATGTCTTTAGGTTAGTTAGGTTTAAGCAGTTCTGAGTTCTAGGGGACTGATGACCTGAGAAGTTAAGTCCCATAGTGCTCAGAGCCATTTGAAGCATCAGTTTTCGCTACTAAGTTCGCACTGACACTCCTCTCAGCTTGGCATCCCAAGTGGTAGCTTGTGTCGGTGGGGTCTTAGACCGGCCCTGTCATGGCCCCTATTCAATATTCGCCCAAGCGTAACTACAGTTCCGTTTGTAGAAAATAGTCCCTCCCGAGCAACATATTAAATAGCAACAAGATATTACTCACAATCAAATACACTGACGCAAGATAACATGTTAATGTAAGAGCGAGATACGCCATTGCAAACGAGAAATGCTGGTACATTAATAACCGGTGTAACCGCCAGAATGTTGAGTGCAAGAAAACAAGCGTGCATGAATTGTGTTGTGCAGGTGCCGGATGTCAATTTGTGGGATGGAGTACCATTCCTGTTGCACACGGACGATTAATGCTGTTTATGGATCACGCTGGAGTTGTCATCCGATGATTCCCCTATGTGATCTGGTGATCGAGCAGGCCAAGGCAACACGTCGACACTCTTCAAGAGCATGTTGGGTAACAACAGCGGTATATGGGCGAGCGTTATCCTGTTGGAAAACACCCCCTGGAATGCTCTTCATGAATGGCAGCACAGCAGGTCGAACTACCACATTGACGAACAATTTTCGAATCATGGTGCATGGGATAACCACGAGAGTGCTCCCGCTGTCATACGAAATCGCACCCATACACTTGCAGTCTGCAGTCTGCATAGGGCAACTGGCCTGCAGTCTGCATAGGGCAGTTGGCCTTAGTCAGATGGGGTGGCGTTAGGAGTGGGGAAATCCCATGACTCATCGATAATGTCATCGCTGACACACAGTGTGCTCATTCTCTCCTTGCATACCTACAACAAGCAGATTCCATATTACTAGATTTCAGAAAAGCATCTGATGCAGTGCCACACTGTAGACTGATAATGAAGGTACGATCATACAGATTAGATTCCTAGGTATGTGAGTGGCGCAAAGACTTCTTAAGTAATAGAACCCAGTACGTTGTCCTTGGTGGTGAGTGTTCATCAGAGACAAACGTATCATAAAGAGTGCCCAAGGTAAGTGCGATATGACTGGTGTTATTCTCTGTATACATAAATGACTTGACGAACAGGGTGAGCAGCGATCTGTGGCTGTTTGCTGATGCTGCTGTGGTCTACAGGGAGGTGTTGTCATTGAGTGGCTGTACAAATGGTACAATTGGCTCTAAACACTATGGGACTTAACATCTGAGGTCATCAGTCCCCTATAACTTACAAATACTTAAACCTAACTAACCTAAGGACATCACACACATCCATGCCTGAGGCAGGATTCGAACCTGCGACCGTAGCGGTCGTGCGGTTCCAGACTGTAGCGCCTAGAAGCGCTCGGCCACCTCGGCCGGCCACGACCTCTCCCAAAATGTGACTACGAACTGTGTACACTACCCCTACACCCCAGCTAGCTTTCGTTCCCCAGGACGAATCTGTGTACTTATGTTTGTATTTAGCATAGTTAGTCATGTAATAGTCATTCCTTCGCATTTATTGGCTGTTAAAAATTCTTGATCATGTAAAAAAACATTCGTACTTAATTTATTGATGACATAGTCGAATGCTCCTCTGCTCATTCACGTGTATTCGAAGAACTTGTCTGGTGATCTTTGTAGTTGACGATACTTATGAAATTCTCCATCGAGATTCCTCCCTTTGTAAATTTCATGCACAGCATTCCTTTTCGCTTTATTTTCTTAAGTAAACCTAATTCTGTAGCCCTACTCTCCAGCTACAGTATTCTACAGGTTAAGGACGCCGTTTTATAGAAACAGCTGGTTGGCTCCAAGCAGCCATCTTGTAGTGCAACATGGTCGCTCGCACGCAGGACACCCGTGGTTTTCGCCCGCTGTTGCTGCTTGTCGCTGGAGTGTCTCGTATCCAGAAGTCGCTCGCTTCTGTCGCTCACGTAGGACGTGGGAAAGTGCCCCAGGGCCCCCAAGCTCAACGGGACCCTTGCCCACCACGAACGACGTTCGAAAAAGTTATATAATATCTTGGTTTAACCAAGAATTTTCGATTTTTAACTTCTTGGATCCTGACCAACAAACCTCGAACGGCACGAGCGAAACCACAAAAATTTCTCCCACCTCCAGAAAACAAACATAACATAGTGTGTTGCTTGTCCGCTAAGCCGTGGGCCCTGCCGTCGTTCGTATGTTATCGGTTGAAGTTGGAGTTGCCACAGCTGCTTAATCTTTGCGAGCTAACAGTGAGTGGCGCTGAATTATTAGCAGTATTTTTGACAATACAGTGTGTGACCACATCTGAATATGAAGTCTCTACTACGCATTATTGTGGAACACTGTGGCAGCCGCGTGTCATTTCTAGCCTCGAAAACAATAGATATCGCGCGCGAAATTGCAGGCCCTACAAAGCACCTACCGTTTCTGCCCGCGTCTGCCAAGGCCTTGCGCCGCACGGTCCCAGAGTTGTCCACGGCAGCAAGGGACCACGTCGTAGTGAACAAGCAATAATACGGCATTAAGCAATTCAACTGTTTGTAAAGACAATTTCCCTAAGCGAATGATCCTTAATCGTAGATCCCGATTGCGAGCTAACATCCCATAGATGTTCGAGCTCACATGCAATTCCTCTCCGTCGATATGTCTTGGCTCAAACTCGTCTAGGGGTTGAACCGCACATGTCGCATTACACGCCCTAAATTAGACACTTGTGACCCTTTGGTTAAATTGTAAGGCTGATTTCAAGTTTGCGAAATACAAAGTTCAAAAATGGTTCAAATGGCTCTGAGCACTATGGGACTTAACTTCTGAGGTCATCAGTCCCCTAGAACTTAGAACTACTTAAACCTAGCTGACCTAAGGACATGACACACATCCATGCCCGAGGCAGGATTCGAACCTGCGACCGTAGCGGTCACGCGGTTCCAGACTGAAGCGCGTAGAACCGCACGGCCACACCGGCCGGCGAAATACAAAGCTAACATAACATACAGGGCTATTACAAATGATTGAAGCGATTTCATAAATTCACTGTAGCTCCATTCATTGACATATGGTCACGACACACTACAGATACGTAGAAAAACTCATAAAGTTTTGTTCGGCTGAAGCCGCACTTCAGGTTTCTGTCGTCAGAGCGCTCGAGAGCGCAGTGAGACAAAATGGCGACAGGAGCCGAGAAAGCGTATGTCGTGCTTGAAATGCACTCACATCAGTCATTCATAACAGTGCAACGACACTTCAGGACGAAGTTCAACAAAGATCCACCAACTGCTAACTCCATACGGCGATGGTATGCGCAGTTTAAAGCTTCTGGATGCCTCTGTAAGGGGAAATCAACGGGTCGGCCTGCAGTGAGCGAAGAAACGGTTGAACGCGTGCGGGCAAGTTTCACGCGTAGCCAGCGGAAAATTGGCTCATGCCACAGCTGGAGACCGACAGCGCCGACTTCATCTTTCAACAGGATGGTGCTCCACCGCACTTCCACCATGATGTTCGGCATTTCTTAAACAGGAGATTGGAGAACCGATGGATCGGTCGTGGTGGAGATCATGATCAGCAATTCATGTCATGGCCTCCACGCTCTCCCAACTTCACCCCATGCGATTTCTTTCTGTGGGGTTATGTGAAATATTCAGTGTTTAAACCTCCTCTACCAAGAAACGTGCCAGAACTGCGAGCTCGCATCAACGATGCTTTCGAACTCATTGATGGGGACATGCTGCGCCGAGTGTGGGAGGAACTTGATTATCGGCTTGATGTCTGCCGAATCACTAAAGGGGCGCATATCGAACATTTGTGAATGCCTAAAAAAACTATTTGAGTTTTTGTATGTGTGTACACAGCATTTAGAAAATATCTCAAATAATAAAGTTATTGTAGAGCTGTGAAATTGCTTCAATCATTTGTAGTAACCCTGTATAATAACAGTGATAATAATATCGGGAACTAAATTAACGACCCATAAATGATGTGGGCCACACAGTTGCGATTTGGTTAGAATAATGTTTATTCAGAAAGGAAGCTAATAGCAAAAGTGGTCGTATTTAGAGTTACTGTTACATTCGAGTGCATATTCATTTGGCACAGTTCGATTATTCACAATCTCATCGCGTATTACAAGTTATCTACACGAAAAGTTGGAGTTCACATCAGGCGCGCGGCTGCACACCGCTCAGAGACTAAGCCCCGCAATACCACACAACGCGAAATTTTCTAAGTCGTTTCACTTCCTAGCGACCTAAACACAGACCATCCGCTTCCGCGTCTCCTCCAGCAATGTCCTCTGCCCGTCCCCGGCCGCGTTTCCCAGGCGCCGAATATCCTCGCTCAACTGACTAGGGCATTTCCATTTCCTGAAGCAATCCATCTGATTGGCTACTGCTTATTCTACATTATTTTACATTTTAGCATATTTAAATAATCAAAGCCTGATCACTTTCACGTTCTAAAGAATGTAACAATAATATTCATTACACAATAAACGTTAATTTTTTTTTTTACATAAGACCAATACAATTACCTTCTTAGCTTTGAGTGCCACGGTCAGTAGCCTTGCACCAATTTGCTTTCTGATAAATAAATAAGGAACAAAAGTAACTATTATGTGCTAAACTTTACAACAAATATTCTGTTACCTAATAATTCAATAAGGTGTCATTTTATCATCGTTCAATGTGTTTTGTGTGAAGGAAATGATGATTTGATGCTTAACTGAAAATACTGGTAATTTATTTTACTATATCTTTTAAACAAATAAAGTTACAGAGTTATATTTACAATGTTTGTCATTTTAATGATGCGATTCTATATGAAATGTCGATCGTTAAGGTCGACTAAACCTTTCAGATTTTAGCATTCAGGTCTTTGTTACAAAACTTGTTAATTTCACTTTAACAGTAAATCCTAAACTATTATAGATATGATCAATATTCATGTTTTATTGCGATCACCGTGAGAATTTATGGAGGATGGAAGATTAAAATTACTATGGCTTGATTCCGTGCATTACTACATAATAAAAATAGTTTTCATAAATGTTTCCCTTTATGGCCGATATTAGGTCCGTCATATTTAACACTGCTATGTCTCCTTGGCCACAAATGGCTTCTACTGGGTTTCGCTACAGTGTAGGTTCTCGTCTGTCTCATTCGCACACTACAGAGCTTAGGCTTCAATAGACAATAGACGCCTGTGAGTTTCCCCATCTCGTGGTGAATCTGCGCCCTTCTGGGGCACGCGGTCCTGGACGACAGGGTTCGTTTCACAATTCCTGTAGGCTGACTCTTTCGGCCATATATTTAAGTGAGAACGCAATGCTCGTTAACTCACGCGATAAAGTGTTATTACCCGCTGCACTCTGAGTTTCATAAAAGAAGAAGAGAAAATGTGGATCTTGGTCATGGATGGTTTTGTGGATTGTGTTAGTGATGGTCTCGTTATCAGTGTAACAAATAACAGCTCAAGTGGTGACCTGTATGGCTGTATCCTTCGGATTCAGATATCGAGGGACTTAAAAGATTACCAGGTGAGTTAATGAGGTAAGTACTGCCTTCAGTGGTTTCACTTTGTTTACCTGCTCTTTTCTGGACTGGCATATGCTTTAAACCTGGCTGTTAACGTGCGTATTTCTGAATTTGTGCCGTATTTTAATTCATTGTCTTAAAATCAATTAGCATTTGCTGTTTTGTTGGTTCTCTGTCAGTCTTCGTTTCTACAAATTAACTGCAAGTGTTCACATAACTATGAATTTGCTGGCACGGCTGGCACGTCAGTAACAAATGTAACGGTAATATTCGTGCAGTTGTGAGATTTTTTTCCGGTCTTACCGGCGACATTAGAGCGCAACTTGTCTTATTGTAATCTTCCTTGAGTGTACTCCCCGAGAGCGTGCATTAGGCTAACCATAAACGACAGGCCAATGAGGTAACAGCAAACGCGGAAGTATAGATAGCGCAATGTTTACATCAGGTTTATTCTCAACAACGTATAAAGTCAATGCATTGACTATTCGACTCGAGCACATCCTGGTAATCAAGCATTAGGACTGTTCGTTTAGTTTGCAAAATTTTTGTTGAAGTGAACTAAAATCATGGATTAAAATAAGAAAGTCAGTGATGCGTTTAAGCGAAAATAACGACAGGAAAAATAAGAGAGTAAACAAAAACTGAGCAAAATTGAAAAAAGGTTTTACTCAGACTTCTGGAAATACTTTCGGCCCAAACATTTGTGTTGATTGTAACTGAGATAATGTGGTATCTGTTGAGAAGCCTATTAAGACGACCCGAAAATAATTGCAGTTAAAAGTACCACCGGCCACGGCGACGCCACCGATCATGAAGACGACATCTGCATGGCATACGAAACAGGAAAAGTATTGCCGACCTATACACCTACAGGTAAATAAAACTTCCTATGACTTGTAGAAGTCCACGAAAAAGACATTGAGTGATAAAGAGAAACGCCTAATTCTTGTTATTGGACCCTTACAGCCTTCAGGACCATTTCCTAAAGATCCCACCAAAACAATAGGTGATTTTCAACATTGTACTATGTTTCAGTTTCTAAGTATGGCCCAGTTAATCGTTTTTGGCCGTGCTATTCCAAAATTCTAGATGCTGCCTATTGTCAACCTTGCTGGTAGTTTGCTTCGCAAAGGAACAATGTACGGTGAACACGTTATTGGGACTGGAAGCAATTATCAGAAGGAATTAAAGAACTCAGTTTCTCGAGTGGCCATACGAAGGCATGTGCAGTGTACAAACTTTGGAAAAAGAATAATACTACAGACAAGGACGTTGAATATGAAATTCTTAAAGAAGCGTCATTTTGGAAAAATGCTTATTACAAGCTTATTCGATATCCTACTTAGCTAACAAAAAGTTCATTGGCTTTCAGAGGACATCGAGAGAACTTAGGCCAGCAGGAGGAATACCACAGCAATTTCCTGAGCGTTGTAGAGCTTGTCGCCCTGTATGATCACATTTTGCGGCAAGTTTTGCATATGCCCACTTCTCACCAATTTTTTAGCATTTAGTTTTTTGTTTGTTTTTTCAGTTTCTTACATTAGAAAATATTTTTAAAATCACGCATTTTTGCTTTTAGGATCTACAAGGTATCTAAGTCCAACAATTAAAAATGAAATTACTTGAGTGCTTAGGGAACAAACTTTAAAATAAGCTGCTAGAAAAAATTAGAGCATCACAGTTTTTCACCATCATAATGGACATATATCGAGGGTAGATCAGCTGAGCATTGTTCTGTGATATGCAGTAATAATCAAATCGGAAAATGGACAACCAGTCGATACAGAAATAATATAATTATTTCTAGGCTTTTATGCAGGCATCAAACAAGGCGCAGCGGATTTATTCAAGCAGGTGTCTAAATTATATTTTATTGATAAAAATACTGAATTAAAAAAGTGATTGGATCAAGCTTATGATGGAGCTAGTGTGATGACTGACGTTTATAATGTTGTATAAAACAGATTAAGAATATTCAGCGAAGTGCGGAGTATGTACATTGCACCAGTTATAGTTTGAATTTAGTGATAAATGATGCCTTTAGCAGTTGTGTGGAAGTACGGATTGTTTTCGCAACAATGCAAGACTTATGTAATTTTTTCGAGAATAGCATTAAGCTTTGGAATCTGCTGTCGAAATTCACTGGTGAATCAGATATCACTCTAAAGAAATTAAATCCGACCACATGGTCTTGTCGAGTTAATACGATATCTGCAATAAAATTTTGTGTTTTTGATATAATCAAGGCATTATTAGAAATCAAGGCATTATTAGAAATAGTATTGAAGAGTTCCAAAAGATGAGTGTAGCGAAGCACAAATATTAAAACAAAAATGCACTAAATATTGAATGACATCAATTGTGCATCTAAAATTTTACAAAAACGCGATAACGATTTGGACAAGGCAAGTGGAGCATTAGCAGATGTTAAAACAAAACTGATATTTTATAGAAATGATTACGAATCATTCAGGAAGAAATATTTAAAGTTATTGTCTTCAAAAATGTACTAGACACAGTAAAACACGCTTTACTGGCGTGAGTGCAGTCTGTCAAATATCAAATTTCCTAACACCATCATTTTTGCTCATTGTAGATGAAACAAATATATTACAAAAATGTGATCAATTAATATTTAATACTTATCACCTTGTGCATGATACTTGCTTTCAGCAATTTGAAAATGGCATCTGTGGAAATTTAATGAAAAACGCCTACAACTGTTTGCATGAGCAAACATCACTACACAACATTTCTTCTTATTGGTTAACTTTAAGCTGAAAGTTTGAATAACTTAATTAGTGTGGTAACGGAAATTTGGAGTTGCTGTGAGAAACCAAGTTAAGAATTTTATATAACAACAACATTTATTTAATAAAAATCATGAAAAATACTCCTTGATCACTCACTTTACTTAATAGCACCATTATATAGAATGCTGGCGCATTATTACTAATATAAAATAAAAATAGCAGTTTTACCCAACCTGGCTATCTCTCCTAAGATGACTATAGGAGCCATCATACAGAGCGTCTTTACTCACCAGTCTCAGCAGGGAATGCTAACCGTCTCCCCTCGTCCGGGGTCCACATACGGTGGCCGGAAGGGCTCAGAGAGTCTGCACAGCGGCTATTTGCCAACCTAACGGGGCCTCCTAATGTGTGGGCACTTATGTCTCTCTGGTCCAGTGCAGTCGCACTCTACTTAATACAATGGTTCGTTAAACTGCATCTTCACAATCACAGAACCCATAGCAGACAGCCCACACATACGTCATCAGACGACCCACATTCACATTTGCAGGCTATACTAAGAATGGTAATGTAACATAATTTCGAATAATAAATCTTATGTTGCTCTTCCCTGAGTGTCGGAAGGGCACCTAGGTGTGTTCCAAGTATAAAACTATTGTGTCAAGCCATTACATAACCTTCCCCTTCTGAGAAAAAAATTAGCGGTAATTTTCCTTGCTTTGGAAGGGCACTCTCAAACATTTTTTAATTATTGCGGCAAGAGCTGCGTCATATAAATATATGATTAACCACTAATTTAAAATACACAAAATTCTAATCATCTGCTATATAGAACATAATATGTGGAAATTATTAACCATTAACAAATCATTCTCCTTCAGTGAATATCAACATAACCCTAAGACATTAACATATAGGCCCATGCCCTTCTCAAACATCATTATACAAAACATACATGATTTGACTTAGCATTTAAGCTGAACACAAGTCATTTTATCTGTTACTGAGGCCAAGCATTCTGTTTTAAATGTTATGTAAGTGAGCGCAATTTTGAAATTGTTACCAAAGGCATAATCATTTTCTACATTTTAAACATTCGAAATCTCAAGAATCTTTCACATACTCGTGTACAAATACACACTTCTCATAAAACATGTATACAATCGATAATCGACTTTTGGATACTCAAATTATTAATACCTTTCCGTAAGTGTGTCTACAAGAGAGAGGAAAATATATAAAATCTTTAAACTTGAAAAATTTAAGCAAATTACATGAGTAATTTAACCCAAATTACATGAGAAATTTAACCAAGTTCAGTTAATACAACATTCCCAAGCTTATTTTGGCACTTCATAAATATTTTCCCTTTTTTTCAAATTGGCAAACTGGCAAATAAATATGACTGAAATTTGTGAGTTTATCACATAAAGTCGTTAAAACTCTTTTAAGTTTCATTACTGAACTTTCAATTAATGTGGTAAAGTCCTTTCTTTAACATTGGTCCATATTTTCCTCAGTTAGAAAACAAAAGTTCAGTTTGAAAGTGGCCGCGTGGGATTAGCCGAGCGGTCTAAGGCGCTGCAGTCATGGACTGTGTGGCTGGGTGTGTGTGTGTGTGTGTGTGTGTGTTTGCCCTTAGGATAATTTAGGTTAAGTAGTGTGTAAGCTTAGGGACTGATGGAAATGAGCGTTTGGCGTCATTGGCCGCGAGGCCCCTCGCGGGGCAGGTCCGGCCGCCTTGGCGCAGGTCTTATTACATTCGGCGCCACATTGGGCGACCTGCACGCCGGATGGGGATGAAATGATGATGAACACAACACAACACCCAGTCCCTGAGCGGAGAAAATCTCCGACCCAGCCGGGAATCGAACCCGGGCCCGGAGGACGGCAATCCGTCACGCTGACCACTCAGCTACTGGGGCGGACTTAGGGACTGATGACCCTAGCAGTTAAGTCCCATAAGATTTCACACACATTTGAACATTTTTTTGAACACAGTTTGAAAGTCGAATTTTCTTATCGCTACAACAATCACAGATTTTAAGAAATCAGTCTCAATCATTAACATACGAACATTTCTGAAGAATTACGTAAAGATAATATGCGTATAAAATCAGGTCTGCTGTAAAAAAAAACACATGCCTTACCTTTGTTAAATATGTGGCAGTTTCGATCACTTTTATACTCTTCACTATTGGGCTTGGGGCATTCGGAGGACATCCGTGTTGGGCTACTTGGTGGGTGAGGGGAGGAAACTTGTTTTGCAGGTGTTAGGGACTGTAGACTGTTCCTCTGTCCTGCAGATCAACTCCTCGCCTCTGGCCTGTACCTCACGATGTGGCAGCACGTCAACACGACCTGTGGTGCCCCGTGTTTACAGCCGCATCAGGACATGGCTGTACGCGTTTCCGCGTCAGGTGAGCATCGACCCCCGGGGCAGGATGAAGTCACCCCAGCTTTCATCACCTCTTGCCACGTCGCGAGTGCCTGGACCCGCCTGGCTGACATCTCATAGTAGTGTGGCCTTATCAGCAAGTGTTGTGCTGACAGCCACTACTCATGGTGTCACCCCCTGGGTAGCGTCATTCCCCTTCTTCCCCTGCAGTCCCGCCATGCCCGACTCTGGTGGTGAGCCTGACATGTCTCTTGACTCGGTACTGCAGACGTTGTGGGTATGGTGGTGTTGCTGACACGTCACCACTGGTGCCACGCCCCTTGTGTGCACCCGTCTTTCTTCTCTCATCCATCCTGTCGCATTGCAACGTCTGATCTAGGGTAAGCCAAGCTCGCCTCTTGCGGGTGCTGCAGTTTCCAATTTTGTATTTGGCAACGGCTGCCAACCTGGCAGCACGTGGCCTTACGGACTGCTCGTGACCATTTGATGTTTCTGTGAGACTCCCTCAGTGTTGAGAGGCTTGTTGCCTGTCAGTGTGGGCGCTCAGCAGTTATGGGTCACTACTGTGGTATCGATAGCTACGATGCCACGGCGTAAGTTGTCACTACGACAGACGACGACTGCTCACTCTAGCAGGCGCTGTTCAGCTCTACGAGCACCACTGTGGACTCAGCCCAGTTTTTTTCTCTGCCTCGTGATGACTGGGTGTTGTGTGATGTCCTTAGGTTAGTTAGGTTTAACTAGTTCTAACTTCTGGGGGACAGATGACCATAGATGTTAAGTCCCATAGTGCTCAGAGTCATTTGAACCAACTCAGCCCATTTTGATCAAGAGCAGACGGCCGGGACACTTAGCTTCAGCTTGAGGCTGTGCTCATCTGTACAAAGTTATGTATGCCTCTGTATAAATATTCAGGCTCCAGTAAACCACTTTTACTTACGTGTAGTACCGACGTATTTTTCCTGCTCCTGCTCCTACCCACTCGCCGACTTCCAGGCGTGACACAAAAGTTGGCGACGAGGACTCCCCTTTCCCTTCCTATCATTTCCTGTTTTGCTCGGTACTGCTTTAGCTTTTTTGTGATACCCCCGTGTAATTGAGTGACTGTAGCTGCGTACTCCTAACTTTCGCTATATACACTCCTGGAAATGGAAAAAAGAACACATTGACACCGGTGTGTCAGACCCACCATACTTGCTCCGGACACTGCGAGAGGGCTGTACAAGCAATGATCACACGCACGGCACAGCGGACACACCAGGAACCGCGGTGTTGGCCGTCGAATGGCGCTAGCTGCGCAGCATTTGTGCACCGCCGCCGTCAGTGTCAGCCAGTTTGCCGTGGCATACGAAGCTCCATCGCAGTCTTTAACACTGGTAGCATGCCGCGACAGCGTGGACGTGAACCGTATGTGCAGTTGACGGACTTTGAGCGAGGGCGTATAGAGGGCATGCGGGAGGCCGGGTGGACGTACCGCCGAATTTCTCAACACGTGGGGCGTGAGGTCTCCACAGTACATCGATGTTGTCGCCAGTGGTCGGCGGAAGATGCACGTGCCCGTCGACCTGGGACCGGACCGCAGCGACGCACGGATGCACGCCAAGACCGTAGGATCCTACGCAGTGCCGTAGGGGACCGCACCGCCACTTCCCAGCAAATTAGGGACACTGTTGCTCCTGGGGTATCGGCGAGGACCATTCGCAACCGTCTCCATGAAGCTGGGCTACGGTCCCGCACACCGTTAGGCCGTCTTCCGCTCACGCCCCAACATCGTGCAGCCCGCCTCCTGTGGTGTCGCGACAGGCGTGAATGGAGGGACGAATGGAGACGTGTCGTCTTCAGCGATGAGAGTCGCTTCTGCCTTGGTGCCGATGGTGGTCGTATGCGTGTTTGGCGCCGTGCAGGTGAGCGCCACAATCAGGACTGCATACGACCGAGGCACACAGGGCCAACACCCGGCATCATGGTGTGGGGAGCGATCTCCTACACTGGCCGTACACCACTGGTGATCGTCGAGGGGACACTGAATAGAGCACGGTACATCCAAACCGTCATCGAACCCATCGTTCTACCATTCCTAGACCGGCAAGGGAACTTGCTGTTCCAACAGGACAATGCACGTCCGCATGTATCCCGTGCCACCCAACGTGCTCTAGAAGGTGTAAGTCAACTACCCTGGCCAGCAAGATCTCCGGATCTGTCCCCCATTGAGCATGTTTGGGACTGGATGAAGCGTCGTCTCACGCGGTCTGCACGTCCAGCACGAACGCTGGTCCAACTCAGGCGCCAGGTGGAAATGGCATGGCACGCCGTTCCACAGGACTACATCCAGCATCTCTACGATCGTCTCCATGGGAGAATAGCAGCCTGCATTGCTGCGAAAGGTGGATATACACTGTACTAGTGCCGACATTGTGCATGCTCTGTTGCCTGTGTCTATGTGCCTGTGGTTCTGTCAGTGTGATCATGTGATGTATCTGACCCCAGGAATGTGTCAATAAAGTTTCCCCTTCCTGGGACAATGAATTCACGGTGTTCTTATTTCAATTTCCAGGAGTGTAGATTTAAATTTGTGTAATCCCTGGCTTCGCCACAGGAACAGGCTTCGCTGTCCGATCTTGTATGTTTTCAGGCTCAGAGAATGACGCAGCTGCTTGCTGCCATAAATGGTCACATTACACACTGCAGCTACTTTGTCGCCTCCGACGCCACCGCCTGTAGTGACGCCGTCGCCGACGGCGCCGCCATTTCGTGCCTTAATCCTGATATTGAACGCTGGCCAGAATACATCGCCCAGCACGAGGCACACTTCGCAGCTTACAACATACCAGGTACAGACAGACTTGCCTTTTTCATTGCCAAATGGTTCAAATGGCTCTGAGCATTATGGGACTTAACTTCTAAGGTCATCAGTCCCCTAGAAGTTAGAACTAATTAAACCTAACTAACCTAAGGACATCATACACATCCATTCCCGAGGCAGGATTCGAACCTGCGAGGCCGGCCGGAGTGGCCGTGAGGTTCTGGGCTCTACAGTCTGGAGCCGGGCGACCGCTATGGTCTGATTGTGACTTCAATTGCTCGTGTGGACGCTCATATGCGGATATAATGATTAAAGACGCTATTGTGCAGAATGTAGCGGATCACCGCATCCGCGAACAAATCCTCAAATTTAAAAACCCGTCTTTGCAGGAAGTAGTGGACTTGCTGGACAGTCAAGATACTTTAGACATGGCTACTTCCGCGTTCGACGTGACCCCGGGTGTGTGTCCTGTTAGAGCGGCACAACACGTGCCCTCCTGGGCCCCGGCCCAGCCAGCCACGCCTCGCCGCTCGAGCGCACGTAAACATGGTTCAAACCAGGCACCCTCTAAGAAACTGAAATCATGTCCGAACTGCTTTCGTGCCCACCCACGCGACAGTTGCCCATCCTGTCGAGCACAGCGTTATTTTTATAATAAGAAAGGACATGTGCAAGCTGTGTGTAGTAAGATAAACTCTAATTCACAACTTGTCTCCCGTTCGCGTGACTCGCGTGGGCGTCACTGCAACGGCAACCGCCATGATCACGATTTCCTTCAGCCTATGGACGTTCATGGCATATATTCAAAGCCTTCTGCTTCACGTGCGTCTACAGCTCGTCGTGTGAATCAAGTTTTGCCAGACACTTCCCCTCGCATTCAGCGCAATGCAAGGAAACTTTTTGCGACTTTGAACATTTGTGGAAGTTCTGTTCGCCTGCAGCTGGACACTGGTGCGTCAGTTTTTGTACTGAATAACTCAACGTATGACTTGCTTGGTTCGCCCCCGCTTCGTCGTTCACATTCCACACTGACTGCATTTACTGGACAGGAAATCTCAGTGCTCGGCGTGTATAGTTTGCTAGCCACATATGCTGCAACGACCCGGACATGTGCAACGACCCGGACATGGTGCAACGACCCTTTCCATGTGCTCCGCTCTAGTGATGCTACGAACGTTTTTGTCATGGATGTGTTTGAACTTTTTGGCCTCGCAATTCAGGAAAATGTACTTTGTATCAACGCTAGTGACCATGCAGACAGTGTTGCCGCACTATGCGATGGTTTTGCTGAACTCTTTTCTGCTGGACTTGGTTGTGCCACAGACTTTGCAGCGCATGTTGTAGTTAAAGACAATGCAATGCCTATTTTCCGGCGCGCACGCGCGGTACCGCACGCACTGCGCGACGCCGTAGCTTCTGAACTTCGGAGCCCGCATCTCGTGGTCGTGCGGTAGCGTTCTCGCTTCCAACGCTCGGGTTCCCGGGTTCGATTCCCGGCGGGGTCAGGGATTTTCTCTGCCTCGTGATGGCTGGGTGTTGTGTGCTGTCCTTAGGTTAGTTAGGTTCAAGTAGTTCTAAGTTCTAGGGGACTTATGACCACAGCAGTTGAGTCCCATAGTGCTCAGAGCCATTTGAGCCATCTGAACTTCGGAATGTGCAAGACAGTGGTGTCATTGAACCTGTTTCTGCTTCGCCATGGGCTTCGCGTATAGTGTGTGTGTAAAAAACCAAACGGTCGTCTCCGTATTTGTGCTGACTTTAACTCTACAGTAAATCCGCAGACAGTGGTAGCTACGTTTCCCTTACCGCGTCCTGAAGACATTTTTGATAAGCTTGGTGCGGGAAAATTCTTTTCCACGATTGACTTGCGGGACGCATACTTTCAGATTCCGCTCGACGAACAGTCGCAGCGCTATTTTGTGATCGACACCCACCTTGGATTGTTAAGAGTTTCGCCACCTTCCGTTCGGTTGTGCTTCGGCTCCTGCTATTTTTCAGTCTTACTTGCACCAGTTGTGTGCCACCTTCCCTGGTTGTTCCTGTTATCTGGACGATATAGTCGTATCAGATCGCACCCCTGACGAACATTTGCAGAATTTGCGTGCCTTATTTACTGTACTTTTGCAGGCAGGACTAAAGTGTAACAGAGACAAGTGCAATTTTTTTCAAACTGAGATTCATTATTTAGGACATATGATTAACGGACAGGGTATCCACCCGTCGCTGTCACATCTCAGTGCGATTAGAGACTTACCAGCACCCAGGAACTTGAAAGAACTTTAGAATGTGTTGGGCAAGATTACATATTATATTCGGTTTATACCAAATGCAGCACAGATTGCAGCGCCTTTGTATCGCCTTCGGCGTAAGAACGTTCCCTTTGTTTGGTCTTCGGAATGTGATGCTGCTTTCCACAAGCTCAAATCTGCTTTGTTGAGTGATCGCTGTTTGATTCCTTACGATCCCTTCAAACCAGTTGTTTTGGCTGTCGATGCATCTTCTAAACGGCATCGGAGCGGTTCTCTCACACCGCATTAATTCTGTCGATCGCCCGATCGCTTTTGCGTCTAAGTTGCTCAATTCTGCCCAGCAGAAATTTTCTCAAATCGAGAAAGAAGCTTTAGCTATTGTCTGTGAAGTAACTAAGTTTCATGATTTTTTGTACGGTCCTAAGTTCTATTTGGTCACCGACCATAAGCCTTTGACGTCGTTTTCCCACCCGTCAAAGCCAGTTCCGGCCCCTACTGCCCAAAAGTTGCAACGTTGGTCTTTGTTTTTGTCTGACTACAATTACGAAATTTTTTGTTTGTCATGCATGTTTATTGATTCGCAAGATAAGGAATTAGCTGATGGTTTTTCGGTGGATTTTCGTCGCGTTGCTTCTACGATAGCAGCCGATGCTTCTTTGCAGATTCTTGTGCCGTATATTCGTACTCAATGGCCTCAATGTGCTACGCAGATTCGTGATCCACTTGTTCGACGTTACTTTGCGCAACGTCACAACTTGTCTGTACACCACGGTGTTATCTCGTTACGAACTCACAATGATCAGTCTGATGTGGTTGTACCTCGTTCGTTGCAGTCGGAAATCCTCCGTTTACTGCACGCTGGTCATTGGGGTATAGTGCGGACGAAGCAATTATCGCGTCGTCACTGCACTTGGGTTGGCATTGATAAACATATTGAGAATTTGCTTGCTAACTGTCGCTCTTGCGTGGAGCATCAATCTGCTCCTCGCCAGCGCTTCTTTGCGTGGCCGACTCCTACTGTGCCTCGGCAGCGTGTTCACATTGATTTTACAGGTCCTTTCTGGGACACCCGCTGGTTGATAGTTATTGATGCGTACAGTAACTTTCCTTTTGTTGTACCTATGTCTTCTACTACATCTGCCAGTACTATTCGGGCTTTGACGTCTATTTTTTGCATTAAGGGCCTTCCTGAAGTTATTGTCTCCGACAATGGCCCCCAATTCGTGTCCTCAGAGTTAGAAGCGTTCTCTGCTGCTAATGGCATTCGCCATCTGACCTCAGCCCCATTCCACCCCCAGTCGAACGGTGAGGCTGAACGCTTTGTGCGTACGTTTAAGTCGCAGATGAGCAAGTTGCACATCACGCACTCTGGACTTTCCTTGCTTCATATCGCTCCCAGCCGTGCGGTACCCGTTCCCCAGCGGAATTGCTACATGGCTGCGCCCACCGGTCGCTACTGCAGCTATTGCACCCGCCGCCACGTGCTCCCGCTGCTTCGCCTCGTTCTGGCTCGGTGTCGCATGATTTGGTATTCTATCGCGTTTTCTCTGGCAGGAAGCGCTGGGATTTATCATTTCTGTTGCCTCTGGCACTGTCAAGCGACACCGGAACCAGATTCGTTTGTGCCGTCCTCGGTTTTCTGCCGCTGGTTGTTTTCTGGCAGAATTGCTTCCGCCGCCTCGGCCCACACTCCGCCGACAGCGCCTCCGCCGTTCGCGCCTCCGCGGGCGAGCCTGCCATCGTCGCTGCTGCCGGTCCGGTTATCTGCACCCGACGGACGCCTCTCGCCGCCGCCACAGCCCCACCTCTGGCCGCCGACGCCGCCGTGTTCTTCCACAGTGCCGGAACCGATGGACGCTGAGGCTGCCGTCGCGCCGCCGTCGTCGATGGAGGTCGTTGCTCCGCCTCCGCATCTGAGAATACCCAGTAGTGGTGCGCGGCCTGGGCAGGTTTTCCACAGGGCGTTTTCCTCTCCCACTCGCGAACAATTTGGAGTCGCGGGTGGACAGCACGCCTTGGGAGTTCTGCTGTCAGCCCCTTCAGCTGCGCCACCCCTGGGTCCCTCCGCCCACCGTCGGAAGCCATACTCAACGACGGTGCGTCGTTTCAGGGGGGAGGGATGTGGTACCGATAGCTACGATGCCACGGCGTAAGTTGGCACTACGACAGACGACGACTGCACCCTCTAGCAGGTGCTGTTCATCTCTACGAGCACCACTGTAGATTTCGCCCATTTTGATCAAGAGCAGACGGCCGGGAAACTTACCTTCAGCTTGAGACTGTGCTCATCTGTACAATGTTATGTATGCCTCTGTATACAGGGTGTTACAAAAAGGTATGGCCAAACTTTCAGGAAACATACCTCACACACAAAGAAAGAAAATATGTTATGTGGACATGTGTCCGGAAATGCTTACTTTCCATGTTAGAGCTCATTTTATTACTTCTCTTCAAATCACATTAATCATGGAATGGAAACACACAGCAACTGAACGTACCAGCGTGACTTCAAACACTTTGTTCCAGGAAATGTTCAAAATGTCCTCCGTTAGCGAGGATACATGCATCCACCCTCCGTCGCATGGAATCCCTGATGCGCTGATGCAGCCCTGGAGAATGGCGTATTGTATCAAATGGTTCAAATGCCTCTGAGCACTATGGGACTTAACATCTGAGGTCAT
The DNA here is from genome assembly GCF_023864275.1 of Schistocerca cancellata. NCBI lineage: Eukaryota > Metazoa > Arthropoda > Insecta > Orthoptera > Acrididae > Schistocerca > Schistocerca cancellata. The sequence continues at coordinate 826,741,833 of NC_064629.1, forward strand.
CAGTCCCCTAGAACTTAGAACTACCTAAACCTAACTAACCTAAGGACATCACACACATCCATGCCCGAGGCAGGATTCGAACCTAGAAGTCACGCGGTTCCGGACTGAAGCGCCTAGAACCGCTCGGCCACCGTGGCCGGCCGTATTGTATCACAGCCGTCCACAATACGAGCACGAAGAGTCTCTACATTTGGTACCGGGGTTGCGGAGACGAGAGCTTTCAAATGGCCCCATAAATGAAAGTCAAGAGGATTGAGGTCAGAAGAGCGTGGAGGCCATGGAATTGGTCCGCCTCTAACAATCCATCGGTCACCGAATTTGTTGTTGTGAAGCATACGAACACTTTGACTGAAATGTGCAGGAGCTCCATCGTGCATGAACCACATGTTGTGTCATACTTGTAACACATGTTCTAGCAGCACAGGTAGAGTATCCCGTATGAAATCATGATAAAGTGCTCCATTGAGCGTAGGTGGAAGAACATGGGGCCAAATCGAGACATCACCAACAATGCCTGCCCAAACGTTCACAGAAAATCTGTGTTGATGACATGATTGCACAATTGCGTGCGGATTCTCGTCAGCCCACACATGCTGATTGTGAAAATTTAAAATTTGTTTACGCTAGAATGAAGCCTCATCCGTAAAGAGAACATTTGCACTGAAATGAGGATTGACACATTGTTGGATGAACCATTCGCAGAAGTGTACCCGTGGAGGCCAATCAGCTGTTGATAGTGTCTTCACACGTTGTACATTGTACGGAAACAACTGGTTCTCCCGTAACACTCTCCATACAGTGACGTGGTCAACGTTACCTTGTACAGCAGCAACTTCTCTGACGCTGACATTAGGGTTATCGTCAACTGCACGAAGAATTGCCTCGTCCATTGCAGGTGTCCTCGTCGTTCTAGGTCTTCCCCAGTCGCGAGTCATAGGCTGGAATGTTCCGTGCTCCCTAAGACGCCGATCAATTGCTTCGAACGTCTTCCTGTCGGGACACCTTCGTTCTGGAAATCTGTCTCGATACAAACGTACCGCGCCACGGCTATTGCTCCGTGCTAATCCGTACATCAAATGGGCATCTGCCAACTCCGCATTTTTAAACATTGCACTGACCGCAAAACCACGTTCGTGATGAACACTAACCTGTTGATGCTACGTACTGATGTGCTTGAAGCTAGTACTGTAGAGCAATGAGTCGCATGTCAACACAAGCACCAAAGTCAACATTACCTTCCTTCAATTGGGTCAACTGGCGGTGAATCGAGGAAGTAAAGTACATACTGATAAAACTAAAATGAGCTCTAACATGGAAATTAAGCGTTTCCGGACACATGTCCACATAATATCTTTTCTTTATTTGTGTGTGAGGAATGTTTGTAACCTCCCCCTCACTTATCGACCTTAATTACAGTGAAAAATTAAACCGCGTGTACCTAATGGAAATTTGGGAAAAGCAATCGGCACCGAAGTTAATCTGTTGGTAAAGAGGGAGGATTGGGTTACATCTAAATAAAAGGAAAAATGCAAATGAAACTGGTGGAAATTAATTTTGAAAAGGGGTAAAGTTAATAAAGAAAGTAAATGTGCAGCCGTTACGTTAACAATTAACTAGCAGTAATTAGATATTTGAGATTTGGGGGAAATTACGGTCGCCAGTCCGAAGGACAATTACTATAGTAACTGAAAAAGAAAGGTTATTACACATATAATTAGCACTAGAAGCGTGGAAACTGAAGGTTGACACGTGTAGTGTGAAAACTGAAAGTTTGTCAGAAGTAATAAATTTCGCTACGCTCTGACTTAATTTAGCAAAAGAATTAATAAAACCGGAAAATCGAAAGTTAATTTAGTGACTGAAGTTAATAGTGAGCTTTCTTTCTGAAGCACATCGAAATTCAGTAAAATACGGTTAGTCTTGGACTATCTCAACAATCATTTCAAAAGCTACTTGAATCTACGCAATTTAGAAATGAGAGATTTAACTTTGAACTTGAATTAAATGATTCTGAACAATTAACAATAGTAAAATTTAGTACATACCAAGCTGAGCTGCAGTCACAGGTAAGCTAAAATACGGTAACAAAACTCGCACTCTTAATTTGTGCTTGTGTAATCTAAATATTCTAGCCAGCTATGAATACCTTAACTGAACTTTGAAATTAAAGCAGTGAAATTGAATGATGCTGGCGTTTGAATTTCAACGACACTCGGGTTCATTCCAGAAAAGGAAGGGACCCTGCTTGGTAATGCAATTGGGACAATGAGCAACAAAGGTTCATGCTACATTGCTGTAATTTAGTTATGAAAATGGAATAGTTTGAAAAGCTGAGGTCTGCCATGTTGTTGTTGTGGTCTTCAGTCTTGAGACTGGTTTGATGCAGCTCTCCATGCTACTCTATCCTGTGCAAGCTTCTTCATCTCCCAGGTCTGCCATATAGTTCTAAAACTTTACGTGCTTCCAGTCTTCCTTGTTGACTGATTGAAGGTTTGAAGCCGTCGATCGAGGAGGTGGCGACAGTCACTCATTGTCGGCCGTCGCTGTTGCAGAAGCTGGATGTTGGCGCGCCTTCTTCTCGACACGGTCACTAGGCGCAATGGGCTCTTGATGTGCGCCAGCTAATGCTTCCCATCCGCGACACCGTGTCAGAAACTATCATAGCAAGTCGAGTGCAATTACATGCTGCCCAACCCCGAAAGCGCGGCAACTCGCGGGAGCGTCACACAACACACCTGCTCCACTGCACCACCCCAGCCAGACTCCCTCTGCCCGCGCTCCATGCGGCTGAGTTGACACTACCAAAGATCCTAAACACTTTGGTTCTCCACACAACCTATCGATGTAATCATTCGATAGCATAGTTTTCCCTAGGCAAGACCCAGTGTAAAAATACAAATAATATTTACAAAACAACCAATTATACATCGACATAAATGCATAAATATATATATACAAATAGTAAAACAATTACAATATATAAAGACACAGAAATGTCATATCTTGAGGTAACAAAACAAGGAAAAAATATTATTGTACAATAGATGGAAATAGGAGGATATGCGGCTCCGCCTCGCCAGTATTGTTGCGCCCGCGTGTGCGGCACGCTTGATCTCACTCGCCTGTGTAACGGCATTTCCAGAACGTCCGTTTCACTGAATTCTTTCGGAAAAACTCACTTCCGAGTAATCTCAAGGAGCCCATTAATACTATCACAGTGGATAACTCGTCACTGTCTATCATCACATGCATGTACTAGCCTGAAACTAAAAACAGCGTCTAAGTACATCGGCAATGACTAGTAAAACACACATTCATGAAATCTTACCGCTAGTTACAAAATCATATTTACATTCCTTAATCTACTGTGACTCAGCTGAAAACTTAAACTAGCAGCTTGGCTTTTTCAATTGATTCATAATCAGTTACTCTTAAATCATTTAGTCAAAATTAATTACTTATTAATTACAATTTCTTTAATGTCCTCTTGCTCAGGCAAAAGCATGGCAATTTAGCAAATCGTTAAATATTACACTCTATATTTATATACTGTACAAATTACCCATTCTGTGGTATTAATCAGTCCTAGGTTGATACAATTTCAAGTCTACAATGTTCCGTATACCTAATAGTTTTCCAGAGCTTGGATACTCTAAGCAATAAGCATTTGTGTGAGGTATACCAATGACTTTATATGGTCCATTATAAACAAACTTAAATTTAGAGATTTCATTGTCTATCTCGCTCGATTTCTCATGAGCTTTTACAAGTACTAAGTTTCCGATTGCAAACTTAGCAAAACGCGCTTTAGCTTCATCACGATGTGTGAAAGCATCGGCTTTTAGCTTTATTATTTCTCGCAAACGATCTTTTTTCACGCCAGTACTAATGTCAATCCGTGGAGGGAATTTGATTATCTCTTCCACAAGTCCCGGTTTCTCTGAAAACACACTCATATTCCTCATTATTACTTCATTGTTCGTGTGTTACGATTGACACACCGTCAGCAATACTTTCCAATTCACTTTCTACACTATTGCCAATGCCGAGATTCCTCACGTTACAGTAGTTAAAATTCATGGCTACGTCAAAGGCATCCGGCCAGATAACAATGTGTATAGGCTGGTACTGCCTATGCACACCATCTCCTGCCCCGTCAAAACTAACTACTATTGTTTTATCTAGTGATGTACATGTCAAAGTTTTGCTTTCGCAATTAATCACTGCACGGTAATTTAATAGCCAATCTAACCCGATAATTACTTCCGTAGTTAAGTCTGGCACGACGACAAACTCTTGTTCAAATCGTGCCCCACATATCTCGAACTGGACAAAAGTCTGTTTTGTGACCGGTTTACTGGCCTTCCCAGTAGCACCAATAATTTTCACTCCTGTTACTGGCATAACTACGATGCCAGGTCTGTCTTTCAGTAACTGAAATATTTTTCCAGATACAGCACTCAATTCTGCACCAGTGTCAATCAACACGTTTAGTTGTAGCCCGTGCATATTAACAGACACTACTATCTGTCTACACTTATCCTCGACTGTTTCTTTATTTTCCCACAATAAATCCTCGTCTATATCCAGGTCATTCCAGAAAAAACCATCCGGCTTTGATCCTAAATCCGGCTTACCTGGCGGCTTTTTCAGTCTCTGTTCACATATAGTTTTAATTTCAACACGTTTGTCCTGAGGCTTAGTCTGTAGCTTCGCCTCCAATACCGAAACCTTTTCCTGTAACTCGTCAACTAGTGAGTGTTGCTTTCCTATCAATTCACTAATTGTCACCTTCGTTGAGTCCTCTTTGGTCAGATTGATCTCATCTGCCAATCTACTTGGAGGAATGTGCCCAGTAGTATCTGCAATTACTTCCTCTAGATCTGCGCAACCCACACTGCTATCGTCTGACCGTATAATGTCAGCTCTAACCTCATACACGCTGTAATCTATGTGCTTTTCTACCAATCGTGTCCGGCTATCACTAAAATTCTCGTAATCCTTCTCCTCAATACTTTCGCAATGTTTAAACTGGAGTTTTGCTTCGGATGGGTCGGCCACTTCTAACACTATAACTTTCGGTAAAGTCTGCCGGTCAGGGCCAGAACTTTCCGTTACTACTTCAACATCCAACCCTTGCGGGACGAAACACGACGAATCTTGCTCGTGCTCCCCATTAACATCAACTATTTCTGGTAAAGTCTGCCGGTTAGGGCCAGAACTTTCTATCCCTTCACAAACACTATCTTCCTGCGGGACGAGACACGGCAAATCCTGCCCGCGCTTCCCATAAACACTTCTCCCATACAGGCCCCTATAATCTCTTAGTTCGTCGTATAAGCGACCGAACTGCCTAAACCAGACCTCATCCCTCTCTGCATCCCCTCGCTCGATGACGGACATGTTATCCGACATCTGATCTTCTCTCAACAATTGCGAATCATTCTTAAACTCAATCTCCAGTTCTGCTGTGGATGTTACAGCTGCCATTTTATAATCGATTACCGGAACACTACTTAAATTGTTCTCACTGACAGTGAATGTATTTTCTACTGCCGTGTCTACAGCTGATCTACTACTTGTGGGCGCACTCCTTTCTCTTAACACTGGCACACTCTCCCACAGTTGAATATTCCATACGGAATTTTCGTAACGACGACGCCTGGGTTTTCTCCTGTTATTGGGCCTCCAAAATTTCTCCACGCCCGGTCGGCCCCTCACCGGCGCGGCTAATGGTTTCCCTGTCTCGTCCCAGCAGATACGCTCCCCGGATGCTGCTGAGGCGGCTGATCACACCCTCTGGCGTTATTACTATTCTGCGAAGCCCGTATCACGCTAGTATGATACAGGTTTCCGTCATTCCTGTTATTATTTGCATTGTACCGATTGTCATTACGGCCCGAACCACTATTATTATTGCTGCCAAGATTGCGGTATGCATTATTCCCATAGTTATCATTGTCGTGGTTGCTGTGGTACCCGTTGTTGTTACCACGGCCTCTACCAGTATCGCGATTATTGCGCCAATTGTCCTCGTCCTCAACTCTTTCCAGGAAATCATTGATTGTCCGGTAATTGCTTCCTACGTAGCGTTTTGTATCATCTGGAAGCTTCTTGTAGAGTTCCCAGACTATTTCGGATTCCGTGCGGCGATCACGCAAATATTCCAACTTGCGGATCCAGCCTTCACAAAACTCCTTCATCGAGCCGCGCGAATTCGCATCGAAAGGCCTCGATACGACAAATTCGCGCCAGACACTTTGCTGTTTTTGCTCTGACCAGTATTCAGCCAGAAACAAATTTTTAAACTCGTCAAAAGTCAGGTTCGTAATGTTGAGGTTTAAGCCCCAACGCTTGGCATCACCAGCCAACACATCAATAACCGCATTAATTTTTCTCTCATTAGTCCATGATCTGGGTAAAACTCTTTCACAATTTTTAATGAAATCCGCCTTTTTGCAAGGGGTCGAACCGCTCCTCTTTCGTCAACAATTCCGAATTATGTGCACAGATTGGCACATAGCTCTGTTTTTCGTCAAGTTTCTTTTCTAATTCCGACACTCTCGTAATTACTTGGCAAGTGGTTGTCGCAAGCGTTTCTACTTCCCTTTTTTTTCTTCGCAGGTATTAGCCTGCTTCGTCACTTTGGTATCTACTTCGGATACTAAAGCCTTTAAAGTTTCCACCTTCTTTTGATCCTCTTTTTTCACTAATTGAATTTGTTCCGTCACCTTATTCTCGATGATCGGAGCAACTGCTTCTCCTACACTTTTCTCGATTCTGCTAATTTCGGAATAAAAACGAGTATTTATGCTCGCAATTTCCGCCTGAACGCCTATCATTTCCTGTTTAAGATTACCGATTTCGGTATTAATCACAACAATATCTTCTTTGATTTTATCAACTTTTGTGTTAACAACTCCAACATTGTTGTTAACAACATTAATAGCTTTGTTCTGATTCTCTAGCTTCCGTTCAATTTTTTCAGACTGAGCTTCTTGCTTGGCAGACTGAGCTTTAATTTCTGCCGATTGACTCTTGATTTCGTTAATCAAAACATTCAATAAATCAGTTAAATTCCCGCAAACTACCGGTTTTACTTCCATAGTTGGTACCTCTTTAATTGTCATCAAGGGGTTCAGATTTGATTTCCACTTCCGATTCCAAAACATTTTCTAAATTTTGGAATTCCATTTCTGCTCTTTGTTGCGTTTCGGCGATCGCGTCTTTCATGCTAGCCGCCTGCTTCTGAACAATGGGTACCGCGGTGCGCGTTTCCCACTGTTCAGCCGATTGTTCCGTACCCAAGTCTATCAAATTTTGGTAATTGTTGCCTTCACTCATTTTAATAATTTTCAATATAAATGACAAATCACAAATCTAATTAGTATTCCTCCCATTACTTAATCTTGCTGACGTAACGACCTGTTAGTAACCAGTACTTTGTTATGAGATTCGCACAATAGAAAATTCGTGTCCAGAACAACCTCAAATCTGAAGATTTTCCTGTCACCAGGTCGCCACGTGTAACCTCCCCCTCACTTATCGACCTTAATGACAGTGAAAAATTAAACCGCGTGTACCTAATGGAAATTTGGGAAAAAGCAATCGGCACCGAAGTTAATCTGTCGGTAAAGAGGGAGGAAAGGGTTACATCTAAATGAAAGGAAAAATGCAAATGAAACTGGTGGAAATTAATTTTGAAAAGGGGTAAAGTTAATAAAGAAAGTTACATTAACAATTAACTAGCGGTAATTAGATATTTGAGATTTGAGGGAAATTACGGTCGCCAGTCCGAAGGACAATTACTATAGTAACTGAAAAAGAAAGGTTATTACACATATAATTAGCACTAGAAGCGTGGAAACTGAAGGTTGACACGTGTAGTGTGAAAACTGAAAGTTTGTCAGAAGTAATAAATTTCGCTACGCTCTGACTTAATTTAGCAAAAGAATTAATAAAACCGGAAAATCGAAAGTTAATTTAGTGACTGAAGTTAATAGTGAGCTTTCTTTCTGAAGCACATCGAAATTCAGTAAAATACGGTTAGTCTTGGACTATCTCAACAATCATTTCAAAAGCTACTTGAATCTACGCAATTTAGACATAAGAGATTTAACTTTGAACTTGAATTAAATGATTCTGAACAATTAACAATAGTAAAATTTAGTACATACCAAGCTGAGCTGCAGTCACAGGTAAGCTAAAATACGGTAACAAAACTCGCACTCTTAATTTGTGCTTGTGTAATCTAAATATTGTAGCCAGCTATGATTACCTTAACTGAACTTTGAAATTAAAGCAGTGAAATTGAATGATGCTGGCGTTTGAATTTCAACGACACTCGGGTTCATTCCAGAAAAGGAAGGGACCCTGCTTGGTAATGCAATTGGGACAATGAGCAACAAAGTTTCATGCTACGTTGCTGTAATTTAGTTATGAAAATGGAAAAGTTTGAAAAGCTGAGGTATGCCATATAGTTCTAAAACTTTACGTGCTTCCAGTCTTCCTTGTTGGTTGATTGAAGGTTTGAAGCCGTCGATCGAGGGGGTGGCGACAGTCACTCATTGTCGGCCGTCGCTGTTGCAGAAGCTGGATGTTGGCGTGCCTTCTTCTCGACACGGTCACCAGACGAAACGGGCTCTTGATGTGCGCCAGCTAATGCTTCCCGTCCGCGACACTGTGTCAGAAACTATCATAGCAAGTCGAGTGCAATTACATGCTGCCCAACCCCGAAAGCGCGGCAACTCGCAGGAGCGTCACACAACACACCTGCTCCACTGCACCACCCCAGCCAGACTCCCTCTGCCCGCGCTCCATGCGGCAGAGTTAACACTACCAAAGATCCTAAACTTTGGTTCTCCACACGACCTATCGATGTAATCGCTCGATAGCATAGTTTTCCCTAGGGAAGACCCAGCGTAAAAATACAAATAATATTTACAAAACAACCAATTATACATCGACAGAAATGCATAAATATATATATACAAATAGTAAAACAATTACAATATATAAAGACACAGAAATGTCATATCTTGAGGTAACAAAACAAGGAAAAAAAATTATAGTACAATAGTTGGAAATAGGAGGATATGCATTTCCGGCGTTACATGTTTCCTGAAAGTTTGGCCGTACCTTCTGTAACACCCTGTATATATTCAGGCTCCAGTAAACCACTTTTACTTACGTGCAGTACCGACGTATTTTTCCTGCTCCTGCTGCTACCCACGCGCCGCCTTCCAGGCGGGATACCAAAACCAACTCTCACCACGCCCCTGTGCTGCTCGTGCTGCTCTCGACCGCCTGGAATGACCGCCACTTCCGCCGTGTGGTGGGGAGGGCCCACGTTGTCGCCTCTGACGGCCGCGGGCAGCGTTCGTCAATCTAGGAATTCCAGACGTGTCACACTCGCCTCATCACCACCCGCTAACCACCTTTGCCTGCGGCCTCCACTTTCCCCAGCTGCAAGCTGCTTCTTGACAGGAATATGCGCTCAGGGGAACACAGTTCTCAATACTCCCTTCATAATAATTTTCCAACATTTATCTCTTCTCAATGATTCTTCATATTGTGCCTTATGGGTGTTAACTTTCAAATGATATTTACCACAGCTTGTGATTCAGCCAATTACTTCATAAACAAAGCCTCTATCACAGATTTACAATAGTCTCATTTCTCAATCATTCCCTCAACAGCTTTACAACAGGGAATTTTTTTTACAACATTTAAAGTATTTTTGCTTAATGGTAAGTAAGGAATAAATTGTACTTTAATTCCATTAATTGTTTATCGATGCTTTGTGTATCCTATCAACACTACTTAGAAAGCTAGAATATCGAGTATGGAAAGAACGCACTCATTTCTTTACACTCTCATGTCATTTACGCCTCAAATTTCACATTCTTTTACACATATACATAACACACAGGCAATCTTGACTAACTACGCAGAAAGCATCCATGGTGACGTCACATTTTCCACATGCATGACTACTGCTTTCAAGCTACTTCCACACGTAATATATAGAACATGTACTATAATTTTTACCATGCATATTCAATAATTACAGAATACGTCAATGCTACATTAAAAAATTGCAACACAGAACTACCATTACCCCCAAGTACCCTCTTCAATGGCTACCATGTATTGTACAACCTCAATTTATGCAGTAATTTATTCCTCTGGTTTCCTTATTTTTGTTTTTAGTTTCCATGCCCCTGGCACGCTTCATGTGACATCTTGCTTCATTCCTCTTCATGCTGTTGAAGACTTATTTGCTGCAACATAAATTCTTTCCACAAAATGTATTCTCTTTTCTTCTACAATTATATCTTCCTGGTAAATCTTATTCTTACCCTTTTGACTGTAGCATAGACGACTTACATTGCCTTGTTGACATTCTCCAATATAATACTAAGAAACAAAATCTATGAGTGATATTTAATATACATCATAATGCTATTGACCTATATTACATGAATTTTACATTGATACACTGTTTGCTATTCTATGACGGGCTTAACGTTGGATACGTGAGGCAGCTCTCTCGATTTCTTTGTCCATAGGGTCTGGACTTTGATAGCGTTGAGGTGAGAGATACGACACACTCCGTAAGGTCCACTATAAAGGTCAAGGAATTTTTTGCAGATCCTTTTCCCCTTGTTCGATAGCTTGTGTGAGCAAACCCACACCTTTTGTCCAACGCATTTTCCGTACTTTCTTTTGGTATGTCTTCTACCTTATTTCAGCAGCATGCTTGATGGTCTTCAAAGCTACAGTATGTCTGTGATCTCCTTGTGTCAGAGTTGTCTTTCCTTTGGCCATAGTACCACTTCTTTGAGTCGGTTTGGAGGCTCCTTATTTTTCAATACTAATACCAGTGGCAACATCATTGACGCATTCGGCAACTCGTTCAGCAACTCCTCAGCGTTCGGCAACTCCTCAGCGGAGTAAAGCCAGACAAATTTTGATGTTAGTTCCACAGCTACGAAAATGTACGCATAGCAGACTTCGTCAGAGTTATTGGCCCGAACAAGTCCACCACAACGACCTGTTTGGAATTATCGGGTACATTGGAGCATTTAAAGATATGGTGGGTGGCTTGGTCCTTTTACACAGCTTACACACTCTGTATTCTTTTTAGCATATTATTAAAATAGCATGCCTTACTTAGCTTCGTTAAGCTCTTCTGTGCCCCGAAGTGTCCATAGCTTAGGTGGGTGTACCACACTAGTTTATTGATCATTTCCTCAGGTATTACAACTAGCCGTCGCGTGCTTCTATGCTCCGTTTCCGCAAAAGAATCCCGTTTTCTACCCTATAATATTGCCGAATTTCAGCTCGATTTCTGTCCCTCCACTTTGCCTTCATTTGTTTGAGTATGGGGTCCTTATCTTGTTCACAGCCGACATTCTTTAATGGCATTGTCACAAAGTTTTCGATAGTGACATTTTTCAGGTACAAAATGCTGAAATTGTTTTCACGTGATTCACCATCTACTCCATGTCTTAGGCCTATCAGAGCCCGAGAGAGCATCTGCAATCAGTTGTATTCTTGTAGATAAAACGCCCAGCCAGATAACCTGCCATGGGTCAACTTCGCGACATAAGGAATTGTAGTGCCCAATGGTCAGTAAATACCTTCATGTTCATTCCATATAAGTATCTAAATTTACTGAATTCCCAGACAACTGCCAGCCCCTCGAGTTCCGTGACCGAGTAGTTTCTTTTTGATCACGACAGCATTCTGCTCATGAAAGAAATGGGCTTCCAGCTAGATTAATAGTTAGCGTCTTCTCCTTGAAACAGAACTGCACCAATGCCATTCATCGAACTGTCCATCATGAGGCAGAAATCGCGACTCAAGTTTGGATGTGAGAGAATTGGTGCGTTTACTAATGGCTCCTTCAACATTTCGAATTCCTCCTGTGCTTGAGCGTCCCAATACCAGATCATATTCTTTCCTGTTAGCGCGCATTTCTTGAAAAAATTTGTGACTCCTAAGAATCCTCTTAGACCTTGGAAATTCAGCAGTCACTCTAATTCTCTCGGGGTTGGGTTGTATCCTGTCCATCGAAACTATGTGACCTATATGCCCAAATTGAGATTTGTCTAGGTTCACTGTTATACCAGCATGTTCAAAAGCTTCTAATAAATGGTTCAACATCTCATTGTGTTCTTCCCAGGATTTTTCTGCTATTAGCATGTCGTCAATGTATAACATAATTCTCTCACGTAGGTCCTCAAGGAGGATGCTGTTCTGGCCTTGTATGAATGCTGCCACCGAAACATTCAGTCCGAACGGAATCCGTTTACATTGGTAGCAGTTCCCATAACACTAAAGTGCGGTATACTGCCTACAGTCTGGATACAACATGATTTGCCAGTAACTGTCTCTCAGATCAATGGGGGTTAATACCTTCACTCCATGGAAACGTTGCAATAATTCTTCCATACTCTCCAGTCTGTCTGTTCCTGCTTTAATAATTGTGTTGATTTGCCGAGATTCTAGCACCAGTCTCACCAATTCATCCTCTTTCTGTACTACTAAAAGCGGTGAGTTATATGAACTCACGGCGCATTCGACTACGTCCTGCTCGAGCATGTTCGTGACCTCTGCCCTCACTTTTTCTTTCTGTGCTAACGGAATGGGGTATGGCCTCACGAAAAACTTTTTGTGTTCCCGTACTTGGAACTTGTATTCAAAACCTTTTATTGCACATGGTGCGTCCGAAAATATTCTTTCGTGATTGCTTAGAACCTCTAGCAATCTTAAACGGGCGTCCTCTGGTATATCTTGTACACTGTGCACACTTTCTTCGATTATTTTTCTGAAAACCTCATCCCTTCCATGCACAGATAGCGGTAAGCTCACTCTGTTAATACAGTTTACAAGGGTCTCCGGTTCCTGGTGCAGTCCTGGTAAGTGAGAATTTGCAGGCTGCTGGCTTCAGACTCGTCCCTTATGACCCAGTTATCGAACTTCAATACAACAGGATTCCCCCCTCTGTTTAGAGACATGATACTTCCACCCAAGCCTACAATTACCTGGTGAGTGTTCATGAAGTCTACCTCTAAACTTACTTCAGTGTTCATTAAGGGCACAATGAAGAAGTTTTCCTAAAAGTCCTCGCCCTGGCATTTGAACATCATCCTGGTCTGCCACTTGACTTCTACACTCTTACCGTATATTGCCCCCTCCACCTTCGTCCCTCGTAACGGTTATGTCGGCCAAGCTTCCGCCTCCCTGCATTTTCGGAATGCAGCCTCACTAACAATCGAGATCGGACTCCCACTGTCGATTACACAGTCCAATGATAC